>NC_133617.1:602694397-602957618 GCF_048593235.1 Sminthopsis crassicaudata | reverse complement strand
TGGGTAAAGGAAGACAAAAGGGGTGAATGCTATAAAAATGAAGCATCCCTGACACCATTATTTTGCCAAAAGTGTCTCTAGGCACAAGAACTGGTTTTTACACACTTGCCAGTGCTTCAGTTTTCCCTTCTTTCTTCTTTTCCTTTTGAACCAGATGTGAATCAGGGAACTCAGGGAGCCATGAGGCAGGAGGTCTTTGGCATTCATTCAGCTACTCATTTTTCTGACTGGAAAGAGCTTATTTTCTCTAGGGCTGATTTTTTTTATCTCCCTTCTTGAAGTCTTTTCCTTCCACCCTTTCCTTTTTTTTTTTTTTTTTTTTTTGAGCTATCCAAGGTCTGAGACTCTCTGGCATCATCTTCCACTCTCCAAATCGAATGTATAATTTGAACAGGGTTACATACTCTCACCTCTCCTTATTTTCACTTAGAGGCAGTGCAGGGGAACTAATTATCTGCCTTGTTTAATACAGAAATCTGAGGCTGTTTAACCTTTGATGACTAAGTTAAACTCTAAAATAAATTTGAATAATCATCAGGTCTTAAAATAAGGATTTAATGCTTAGCTGAGTTTGTAAGAGTAAGAGCAAACCAGGAGTACAAGTTTATTTGGCTGTGAGTATCAGGGAGATAAAAGGGTGTGTATTTGAGTCCTTTGTGCCCTGCTCAGGGGGAAAGCAAAGCAGATTCATCACCTAAAATGGTTAAGGTCATTCCTTGGTTCTTTTCTCATACAACCCATGTGTGACTCAAGCATACAAAGGACCTGGATTTTGGCTGTGCAGGAAACAGAATAGGAGAAGAATTCCCTCCCCCAAGGCAGACCCTGACCCATCTATCACTTGGTAGATAAGCCCTAATATCCTCACCAACTCTAAGTCTCTTATACTTTGCCCTTTTGTTTAGAATGAGTGATTTGACCAGGCTCAGTCAACAAGCTTTTATCAGTCATTTACTATTTATTTATCACGGAACTAGATTTCAGGAATATGGAGATAAAAATTTATGATCTTAAGGAGATTATGCTCTAGCCAGGGCAGATAACAAATATATACTTAGGATATTCAAAAAATATGTATGAGATATAAGATAAATTGGGAAGACCTTAGGATTTCAGGAATCAGGAGCAGCTTCATATAGTAGGTAGCATTTTAGCTGAACCTTGAAGGAAGCTTCAGGGTTTTAATAGTAGAGGTAAGGAGAGAGTTTGTTCAAGGTTTAAGAAGTAGTCAGTGTAATGCCATGAAGGTGAGAGAAAGGTCATATAGCTGGAACATAACACTGGCAGGATGTGAGCCTAGTTTTACCTGACTCCAAGTCTAGGGCTGTGTCTGTTGTGCCCATTCTTATTTTCTCAAACACATATTAGTAAAAGGCTATTAGAGCAAAATAACCATAGCAAATTTTTAAGACACTTGCATCACTTGCATGCAGTTATCTGTTCTCCTTACAG
The DNA here is from genome assembly GCF_048593235.1 of Sminthopsis crassicaudata. Classification (NCBI taxonomy): domain Eukaryota; kingdom Metazoa; phylum Chordata; class Mammalia; order Dasyuromorphia; family Dasyuridae; genus Sminthopsis; species Sminthopsis crassicaudata. The sequence continues at coordinate 602,956,166 of NC_133617.1, read as the reverse complement.
GGAGAAGGGTAGGCTGAAGGTAGCACTGACCTCAGAACTACTGATTTCTTCTTGGCTTTGTTCCTTTTCTGATTCTCTGTTTCTACTTAGCAGTAATATTCAAAGATATAAGATCAAAATAGTAATTACTGAGTACTTACGAGGTGCAAGGTGTAATGAGAAAAGGAGAACATAAAAGTAGGATAAATCATCCTTAACAATAAAAACTAATTAGTCCCCAAAGAGAAGAGAGACATGAAGATGAAAACACTTAGAGGGATTGATCCATGAACGTTGATCCAAACTCCCACGGGATTCAACCACTTCCTATGTTTAGTCTTATCTGATACACTCTTGACTATTTTTTTCAATTACTAGAGTTTTCTTGCCCTAGATTGGTACACTTGCAAGTTTCCACTTCTTTTTCCCTATTAGTTTAAAATTACATGGCTCCTAACAGTTACATGCCATTTGGAGGCTTTGTTGTGTTTAGGTTTTGCTAAATTTCTGGGAGTAGTTATGTGTGTAGATTCACTTCTCTTATCCAGGTAGATGATGAAACATTAGGTGGTAATAGTTGGGAGACAAGTTTCTTCTGAGATTTCTAATACCTGATTCCAAGCCTAGAGCTGTATCCATCCACTATGTCAACTTTCTCTTCTCAAATGTGTCAGTAAAAGGACTATCAGAACAAAACAATAATAGCAAAAATATGAAAAAAGCATCCTTTTTTTTTTTAAAGATTGTCACTTGTCTGCACTTATCTGTTCTCATTATAGGAAGGAAGAGTAGTTTGAAGGTAAAACTGACCTTTGAACTACTGTCCAGGGGCTTGTACTTTTTAAAATAACCTTTGTAGTGAGATCAACTATATTTAAAGCTGTGTCACTATTTCTTGAGATCACCAAACTGATTAGCACATGGAAACAGGATGCATAAAACAAGTTTTAGATAATAAGGCATAAACACATAACAAATAAGATAGCAATATAAGATTTAACTAATAGTTTGAGACAATAATAGATTCCATATGTGGTTAATTGCCAAGTAAATGATGCAAAGGCTATCAAAGTTCAGAAAAAAAGAAATCATCAATTTCTCTACCCAGAGCTGGCCTTCTAGTGCTACTTCAATTTATAGATGAAGAAATGGAGACAGATCACTTTAATCTAGGATGATCAGGAAAATTATTCCATGGGATATGGGATTTGAGCTAGATCTTGAAGGATGGTGGATAGGATTTAGAGAGGCAGCAAGTAGGACTTCTCACATAAAGAAAGTAGAATGAATAAAAGGGAAGAAGTGGGAAAGTGTGACTGACATTATCTCTTGGGGAAGATGGAACACTTAATAAATTCATGTTTTTATTTTGAGATCCTGAAATGAAATAAATTTGTGAAGGCTTTAGTAATAAGATTAGCTTTATAGCAGAAACACAGCTTCCCAAGCCTTCTTAAAAAGGTCTCACCCTGAGATGTCTGCTTTTATCCCCAGATAACTTTAATTTCTCGTTTTTGCTTATAGGAGGCATTTCCAGGTGTGAGTGCCATGAGAGACCCTCAGACAGTGAGTAATATCACAAAGAAGCTGAAAATCACTTTAGAATACAAGTTATTAATAGCTAGGAGGGCAGAAGGGGCTTAAAGGCAAGAGTAGCAAAGGCCAGGCTGGTCATGTCTAGAAGTAGAGACTGAGTGCTGAGCTAGGAGAACAGAGGAGCTTTCTTCTTGATACTCTACCAATTGAGAACTCATTGATTTTTTTAGGTTCTCTAGGTAAGTAGGACCTTTATCTGAAGCCTTGGGGGAGTTAGCATGAATGATTTTGAAGCATGCATGAGGCAGCCAAGAAAAAAAAATACTATCTTATGTGAAAGAGGTTGAGACCTTTATAAATCTTTGATTCATGTGGTGAATTGAGAAGACCATAAGAAATGCCATTTTTGGTGGGACCAGTCAGACAAATTTCCTACCTTTGACAGTGTTACTGAGGGACATTTAGTGTGAGAGGATGTTAGATATTCTTTATAAGTCAAATTCATCCTCATATTTTTTATCCTTAACTTGCCTTAGAGATCATCTAATACAAAGCTTCTTAAACTATGGGTTGTGACCACATATAAGGTCATGTAGCTGAATGTGGGAGTCACAAAATTATGATTTACTATGAATGATTTGTATACCTATATACCTGGGATTGAGTAAAAATTTCTTTTTTTTTAATCCAGCTTTGTATTTTTACTTTTTTTAAAAGAAGTTTTACAAGGCATTTGGGGTCACACAGCTAATAAATATCAAATGTCTGAGGGTGGATTTGAACTCAGGATCTCCTGACTTGAGGGCTAGTACTCTATCCATTGTATCATTTAGCTGCTCCATAAAAATTTCTTGAGAGATTCCAAGTGGAAAAAGTTTAGTAAGTCTTGATCTAATGCAATTCCCTTGATTTACAGATGAGGAGATTGAGATCTAGACAGATTAAATGATTTGCCCAGAAAGGTAGCGAAGAGATCCAGAATTTGAGCCAATGTCCTCAGAATCTTCTTTTGTAACATGATGACTAAAATAAAAACCATGACAATAGCTAGCATTTTAAGAGTGTTTTACAGAAATGATTTTATATGATCTTTATCACAACTCTGAGACATAGATTCTATTGTTATTCTCATTTTACAGATAAAGAAACTGAGGCAGGCAGAATTGTGAAGTCCCACAATCTGAGTTTAGATATGAGTTCAAGTTTTCCTGGCCTATGCTTAGGCTCTCTATCCACTATGTCACCTAGCTGTCTTCTATTAAACTTCTTTAAACTAGGAATTTTTATTATATCTCTATCAAACTGTTTACATTTTTCAGTAAAATCCTCAATAAGGTGAGGAAAACCTTTCCCCATTCCTTCCATAATCATTGGAAGCAGTCCATCCTTAACAAGAGCCTATCTGCTGATACACTTCTGCCACTGATGTCTTCCTTTGTATTCCTTTGATTTCCAGTTTTCCTTTCTGATTCTTGTTGTTCTGCTTGAACTCACAGCCTGGGCTTTATAGGTATAACCTCAGAGGGAAAATGCATCTGAGCTGCCCCTTTTCCAGCCTGGGAGCAAACCTTGTAAAATCCTGATGCAGTATTGTTTCTTTTGCTTGTGTGTCCTGTATCACATCGAGACAGCAGCTGCACTTGTCACAGAAACTCTCTAGAGTCCAAACGAAGCAGGAGGCAGTTAACTTTCCAGGAGAGGAACTTTTATCCTCCAATCTGTGCAGAACAGCTGACTCCACTCAAGTGCATCGGCAACAGCCTCTCTGCAATTCAATGTTGTTGTTGGGTGTGTGTATTTTTTTTTTTTTTTTAAGGAAATGGCTTTTCCTCACTCTGCTAATTTTCTCTCTTTTGTAGTGGTGTCTCTTGTGGATGTGGATGCTTTCCAGATCAGAAAGCTTGCCTAGTATAGATGAAGACTAGCCTGTGATCATGTGATGGATCATTTTTGAGGGCAAGAGATGGTATTTTTCATAAAGCATTGTAGATGGAGTATATTAACTATGTCAGACAAAGGAAACACCAAAGGGAAGGATGTTCTGGCCAGCACATTTACAAACTGTAACATGGATTTTAATTTTCACTAGAAATGTATGCAAATGTACACACTCTCCCCATTGTACCTGCTCCTTGCTCTTTAACTGCACATCTCTATGTCCATGTTGCCTCCTTATGACAGAATATAAGCTCTTTGACTGAATGAGGTTTATCTATTTACATTTCTACATGGGAGGATGATATTGTAATTCATTAGAAACTTCTCATTATTATGGAAGTTAGAAGGAGTGTATATAGATGGAGCACACGGGTGTGAGTTGAATAGGAAGAGATAATATCTTTTTTTAAAAAATGATGAAATTAAGGGGTAAGAGAAGAATGTACTTGGAGAAAGGGAAAGGGAGAAGTGGAATGGTGTAAATTATCTGCCATAAAAAGAGGCAAGAAAAAGCTTTTATAGAAGAGGGAAAGAAGGGGAGGAGAGAGTGAATGAGTGAACCTTACTCTCATCAGAATTGGCTCAAATAGGAAATAACATATATACTCAATAGGGATATAGAAATCTATCTTACCCTGCAGGAAAATAGGAGGGGAATGGGATATAGGAAGGTGGGGAGGGTGATAAAAGAGAGCATATTGGGAAGGGAATGGGCAACAGCAAAACACTTTTGAGGGCTAAGGTGAAAAGGAGAGAGAATAAGTGGGGGGAAATACAATTAGCAATAGTAATTGTAAAAAAAAATAAAGCAAGTTTCTCTGATAAGGCCTAATTTTTCAAACAGAGGGAACTGAATCAGATTTATAAAAAATAAGAGCCATGCCCCAATTGATAAATGATAAAAAGATATGATCTATGCTAAAGGGCTGTAGTTCAGGCACATCCTTTGACCTAACACCACCACTACTAGGCATAAATACCAAAAGAGATTCAGGAAAAAAAAAAAAAAGAAAATGATCTATATGTACAAAAATATTCATAGCAGCTCTCTTCTAAGGACAAAAAAGTTGAAATTGGGGGAATGTCCATTAATTGGGAAATGGCTCGATAAACTGTGGTATGCGTTTTTGATGGAATATTATCTTTCTTTGGGAATTGATGAGCAGGAAGCTCTGGAAAGTCCTCCATGAATAAAGTGAAATATACTGCATGGGATGACCAGCTATAAATGACTTTGCTATTCTCAGTAGTATAATCATCCACAACTACTCTGAAGGACTCATGATGAAAAATCCTACCCATGCCCTGAAAAGGAACTGATTGTGCCTGAATACAAACTAAAGTGTTTTCTTTCTCTCTCTTATCTTTTAAATTTAATTTTTCTTGAGGATTTTTATTTTCATTAGGGTGGGAGATCTATGTTTTCTTTCACAACTTGACTTTTATGGAAATGTTTTGCATAATTTCACATGTGGTTTCTTAATTGTGGGTGGGGAAAAGGGAGAGAATCTAGAATTCAAAAATCTTAAAAACAAATGTAAAAAAATTTAGTTTGAATGTTACATTCAAAAATAGTAAATGAATAAATGGAATAGAATAGAATATAAGCTCTTTGATGACAGGGAATATTTTGCTTTTGTCTTTGGATCATAAATGCTCATAGAATGAATGAATGAATTAAATTCAATATGTTTTTATTAAGTTACTATTATGTGCCCTGTTAAGTACCAATAACACATAAATAATTACAAAACAGCCTTGGACATTAAGTAGCTTATGTTCTATTTTTTTAAAAAGCATTAATTTATATTATTCTGAACTTAAGAAATAAGACAATAATTTCTATAACATAAAAGAATATAAATAAGATAATGACACATGAAACTGCAATCCTATTATATACAACTTGCTTTCCTTTTAAATATACAACAAAGCTATCATGTTACTTTTTCCCCTTTTTTCTTTCTCCTATCCCACATAGCAATCATTAGACAAAAATAGATATACATGTAAAACATCTATACATACTGTTGTATATCACTTTTCCTCATATTAAATACCTCATTATATTGAATTATATATTGGTATATAACATATACCAATAAAGTTTAAAAATGTATAAATGCAAAAAGTTTTTTTTTTTTGAGAGGAGAACATTAATAATTGTGGCAGGAGAATCAGGAAGTATAATACCTGAACTGAGCCTTGAATCATAACCATAGTAACTGTGATAATATTAGTTACAGTACTTTAAGGTTTGAAAAGCTTCTCGTCTTACTCATCTCATTTGATCCTTGAAAGGAGCTTCTGGGCCAAATCCATTTTTGAGTTTTGTGAACCATAGTAAGCAGGGTGGTGTTTATTGATGGACTAAAGAAAAAGATCAGAAACTTCAGACAGCTGGTGCCTGCAAAGGAGTCTGGGCATCCAATATGGCAGTTTCCAGTCCAGGGAGAAGAGGCTGACCAATGAACCATTTAGATCCACCACCACCTGGCTCTTCAGTCTGTTTCTTCTCAGCTCTAGGAGCAATCAGTGCTGATGCCACTGTGGCATTCTTGTATTGCTTTACAAGTCTCCAGGCCTAGTTCTTCTCATGTGGAAGAATGTGTAGAAACTACAAATGAATCCCTAATAAGTATTCACATTTCCCCTGGTGTTCAGGGACTTATCACATTCTCCATTGCATCCCCAGCACAGTACATGTCAGTCAATAAAGCGTTTGTCTTTTAATTTCTGGTGGTTTGTTATTTGTTCATTTCAGGGCAGATTTGTTGATAATGAGGGAAAATATGTGGAGTAGTACCAGGGGCTTGAGATTGTCAAGTATATGTTGGGACAGTTATGTCCCAGGGCATGGGAAGCAAAAATCTAAGGGAGAAGACACAGGCGGTCCTGTTGTCCACACGCTTTTCAGAACAAGCTCAGTGATAGGAATGGAGACTTTCCTTTATGTAATTTTTTTCACTGTGTTTAGTCCTTGTACTGATGTAGACAGCAACTTTTCAATGACCACTAAAGTAAGAGCTTCTACGATTTTCTTGAGGAATGTAGATGGTCCAGTAGAGACTGAGCAGGGAGTCAGAACAGCTGGGTTCCAATCCAGCCTCAAGAACTTACTAGCTGTGTGACCTTGAGCACACTGTTTACTTAGGTGATGGCTAAGTGACTCAGTGGATAGAGTGAATTTTTAAAATTTTGTTTGCAATAGAAGTTTTCCTGCTTTCTCTGGGATGTTTGTCCAATATGTCAATTCAATTCAGCAAACATTTACCAAGTAGATGCTTACTATATGCAAAACTCTTCTATCAAAGGGGCTTTAGCATTGAAGATTTTTTTTTAAAGGGTGAGTGTTGGGGCTATGATTTCATTTTCTTTCTTTCTTTCTTTCTTTCTTTCTTTCTTTCTTTCTTTCTTTCTTTCTTTCTTTCTTTCTTTCTTTCTTTCTTTCTTTCTTTCTTTCTTTCTTTCTTTCTTTCTTTCTTTCTTTCTTTCTTTCTTTCTTTCTTTCTTTCTTTCTTTCTTTCTTTCTTTCTTTCTTTCTTTCTTTCTTTCTTTCTTTCTTTCTTTCTTTCTTTCTTTCTTTCTTTCTTTCTTTCTTTCTTTCTTTCTTTCTTATTCTTCCTCAATTCAATTGCACAATTCTGCAATCTGGAGTCTTTGAAAGTTAACTGGGGACCTTGAGAGGCTAATTAACTTGCCCAGTATTACACACTAGCATGCATAAGAAGCAGAACTTGAATCCAGTTCTGTCTCTAAGATTTATTTATTCATGCTGCCTCAAAAGCATTTGGAATGTAAAGATAAAGTATGTGTAACACAATTCTTTTGTGAAAGAGTTTACATTTAACCAGATGAAGGAGGAGAGGCAGAAATGACATATGTACATATGACATGAATCCAGCCTCAAAAGCTTACTAGCTGTGTGACCTAGGGCCACCTGTTATGAGATGGAAAGTAACCAGCATCCAACCAAATGCTCAATGGATATTTGAGAAAGGACAAAACATCTTTTCTTAGGGGAGGGCTTTATGGAGAAGGTGGCACCTGAACCAAGTAGGGAAGAGAAAGTGTGGAAATGAGCAGGGAATGCATTCAAGAAATGGGGTACTCCTCGTGACAATGAATATAGGCTGGAGACAACATGCTGAAAAAATAGGAAAAGCTTCATGAATTGTGGATCAACTGTCAGTCATATGGTAATCAAATTGCTAAGACAGCTTTACTCAATTCTTCTTAAACATCTTTTTTTTCCCCATTTCTCTCCATCATGTATTTAAATATCCTCTCCCCACACTTAATTCTAGTGCCTTTCCTCTCATAATTATTTCCTTCTTATACTGTATATGGTTTGATGGCACAGATGTTGTTTTCCCTAGTACACTTTGAATTATTTGAGGGCAGGGAACTGTCTTTGGCCTCTTTTTGTATCCCCAGTACTTAGCACAGTGCCTGGCACATGGTAAGCACTAAATAAAAGTTTATTGACTGACTTTATGAATTTAATCATTTATGCAAACTGTTTAACTTCTTAATAAGAAAATGAATAGGAATCAAGGCAAGAATAACATCATACAGACTGTCTGTGTTATGGTAAAAGAGACACTGTATATCAGTATGTTCATGGGAAACATTATTTAGCTGGCTATACAAACATTTTTCATTGAAAGGCATTTCTCAGAAGGGCTTTACTTTGTTTCCTTGCACAGTAAGTGAATTCCTCCAAACTCTTAGTCATTGTTCACCTCAGCACACCCTCCAATTTATTCTGCATCATTGGTATAAGGATGCTGTCAAAATCAAATACAACCCTCCAGGGCCTGGTGGACAGAAGCCCTTATCTCTCTGTCCTTCATGTGGTGTCCTTTCATGTACTTCTCTTCACCTCTGCATTTAGTGTTTGTTTTTCCTACCATCACAAATGAGTGTCTAGTTTGCTACCCTGCTGTCATGCAGAGCTTTCTCCCCACATTCATTTTCCAGAATTCCCTCAGTGAGTGCAAAGATCCCTTTGGCTGCAAATCTTCCCCTGGTTTCCCTAGTCATTATGTCTTCACAACTGTAAGGTCATTAGTAAGGTCGTAGGATTATATATTTAAAGCTGGAAGAGACCATAGGGATGAAATGGCCAAACCATCTTGTTTTACAGAAGAGAAAACTGAAGGTTACATACCTAGTAACTGGCAGAGCTGCTGTAGGAGCTCAGGTGTCTGCTACAAATTCACTGCACTTTCGACTACATGTTACATCTTTGGGAGGCTTTAAAATGGTTAATTTTCTTCAAGTGTCTCTGTTGCCTCTCCTTTCGCTAATGTGGAAATTTGTTTTGATTAACTGTATATTTGTTGAAAGGATTTGTGTTTCTTAAATTTTGGGGGATGGGTGGAAGTGAGAGAAAGTAAATACTGAAATAACTGTATGGATATGTCTACATATATTGTATTTAACATATACTTTAACATATTTAACATGTATTGGTCTACCTGCCATCTAGGAGAGAGGGTGGGGGGAAGGAGGGGAGAAGTTGGAATGGAAAGTTTTGCAAGGGTCAATGCTGAAAAATTTCTCATGCATATATCTTGTAAATAAAAAGCTATAATAAAAAAACTGAAAAAAGAAAGTAAATGCTGGTTAATTGAAACAAAAAAAGTAACATTAATTTAAAATTCAAAAAAGGAAAAAGGAAAGGATCTACCTGGGAGTATGTTCTTTCTCAATTTGACTTAAGTTAACAAATATTAAGGGCTATTATGTGTAAGGAGCAGGGGTTGGGATAAAAAGAGAGAAATTAAAGTGTGCCTGTCCTTAAGGAGCTTGCATTCTTCTGAGATTCTTCAACATGCAGATGAATAAATCTAAAGTAATTTGAAGGGAGAGAGACAGTACTTCAAACTGGAGGGCCAAGGGAAGACTTCATATAGGTGTTAAGCTTTGAAGGAGAAAAGGATAATGAGCCAGAGGATAGGAGGCAGTACTTTTCTGTGGGACCAGTTTGGGACACCTTTAATTGGCTAGAGTGAATGATGAGAAATAACATCAAATCATCTGGATAGACCAGAGCCAGATTGTAAAGAATTTCAAATACTAGGCTAAAGAGTTTACATTTTTGTGGCAACAGAAAAAAGTGATGACATTGATTTGTTTGCTGAGATTTGACTTCTCCACAATACTAATTTATTTTTCCCTATTATGTCTGTCTTATCAATCAATAGATAAATATTTATTGAGCACCTTTTCTGAGTTGAACATTATGCTCTGAGAAGCACTATGAGAAGACAAAGAAAGAATAGTCTCTGCTCCCAATATCTTGTAATAATATTGGGGAAATACAACAAATGTGTGATACATAAGAGAACAGAACAAGAATCAATTAAAGCAAGAAGTGGAGTGTGTGGCTAGACTTTAATTGCCATAAGAATTCAGAGGAGGGAAAGTGAACCACATGGATTGGAAAAAAAATAGGAAAGACTTTTTCAATCATGTAGGAGTTAAAATCACAAAATTTTGGATGGAAGGAAATTCAGAGATTGCTAGGATCAATCCCTTCAATTGACAGAAGGTGTGGCCTTGACGGTTGTATTACTGAGCTATTTTGGATTAATGACCAAAACTGAGTGTCCAAATTGTTAATGATGTATGTGTGGAATGGTGAAGAACCAAGTCCCCTATAAGCAAGGAGATTATAGTGGGAAGTGGTAAGAGACAATATCAGGTAGATAAAGATGGCCTTGCTTTAATGTTGGATTTTTTTTAGCTTTTTATCTTTAGGTCAGAGAAGCTCTTCTTAGAAGAAAGAATGGGAAAGACACAACTTTTGTTTTAAAAATTCTAGTCTATTCCTAAGTAGTCTCTTTTCTAATCTCTCACTTCTATAATCCATCCTCAACACAGCTGACAAAGTGAAATTCAGAAGGCACGAGTCTGATCATGTTACTGCTCAAGAGACTTTAGTGGTTTTCTATTTCTTTCAGAATAAAATACAAAGTTCTCTGATTGACATTCAGAACCCTTCATAATCTTTGGAGGATACAACCACCTACACTATCAACAGTGAGAATGCTTTCCATTCATTTCAATAATTCACTGACTCTATGCTTCCTCATAGAGGGTGCTTTCCCCAGTGGTGTAGATTGCAACCTATCCACATCTTCACATCCTCTCATGACTCTTTAATATTCTTCATGTTGGGGCATGCTTAATATGCTTCAGGCATTCCACTATATTACTTAATATTGAGTAATGATGCAGCATGTAGGCTACCACATACATGATCAACCCACCTCCTTTGTCTGGTTGTACATCTTTTTGATGAGAGCTTTTAATGCTACCTCTTACAAGTAATTCATCACTGGTAACCAGCTGCAACCTCTTTATGCCCATCATTAATTTTTCTGTTGCCCTTTAGGTTACCCTCAATTTTGATTTTTTTAGACATTGCAGTATTCCTCAATTCATAGCCATAAAGTATCAGCAGAAAAAATACTGACATTACAAAGAAGAATCCTTGTTTCAGGGAGAGAATTGAAGTCATTTCAACTTGTGTAAGATATCCTAAACGTGATCCAGCCTACTTCTTTCTGTTCAAGGCTGGTATTTGTCTATCTGCAGTGTTTGTTCAAGGTATACAATAATGCATTTTCTCGATCTTCATCTTCTTCTTTCCCATTGTAGCTTTTAATACTAATGGTCACCTCTTCCTTTTGGGTATTCTCTCCCCCTTCAGTTCTTACAACACTGCTTTCTTCTGACTCTCTATTTGAACATTCCTTCCAGGTTTTTAAAAAATTTATTGCTGGATTATTATCCAGATCCCACCCATGATGAATAGTTATTTTCCAGAGCTCCCTTCTCTCTATGCTCTCTCTTAGTGATCTCATAAACTCCCATAAGCTCAATTACTATTTTTATGTAGATAACTACAGAACTTAAAGATCCAATCCTCATCCCCCTATTAATCTCCAGTTAGACATTATCAATTAATCATCAATTACTTGCTGGTCACTTCCAACTGGTGATCTCAAATTGAACATGATCAAAATAGTACTCATATAATATCTTTCCTTTCTCCAGCCTCCTCCAATTTTTTTCTTTAAAAAATTTAAAAATAATTTTAGAAATGTTAAAATAATTCTATTTTTAATTTAAGGAATAAAACAAGCATTTATTTACATGACATAATAAAAATATAATCATTGCACATGAAAATTAAAATCAATTGTGTACAATTTTCTATTCCCTTTAAATACATAACAAAATTATCATGTAAATTTCCACCCCCGCCATTTTGCCTTCCCTCCCTTTCTCCCCATTATGGCTACACAAGTTGTAGTATATGGTTGTGATGAAATATTCCCTTACTATAAGAAAAGATGAGCTCGATGACCTTAGAAAAGCATGGATAGACTTGCATGAAATAATAAAGAATGAAATGATCAGAACCAAGAAAAGATTGTACACAGCAACAATATTGTTTTAAGAGAATAAGTCATTTTGACCTTTAAATACTCAAATTAACTACAAAGGACATATGAAGGAAAATGATACTTTACCTCTAGTGAAAGAATAGATAAGCAGAAGTATGTATAGAAAGCTTTTTTTCTGATTGATTTCATATCCCTCACTCTCACATTCTGTGTACTAGCTGAAAGGATTTTGCTTGCTGTTGTCCATATGCAACATTCTGTCTTCTGGAATACGCTTTTATTCTCCTCATGTTGGTTTCTTGGAATCCTCAACTTCCTCTAAGTTTCCCCTAATGTGCCACCTTTTGTAAAATGTTTGTCCTCATCCCCATCCTACCTCCACTTTTTAGTGCATTCCCTCTCCAAATTATTTTGTATTTACTTTGTTTTCTGTTTTAACTGAAAGTAGCTGGGTGGCACAGTAGAGACAGTATTAGTTTTGGATTCAGGAAGCCCTGAGCTAAAATATGACCTTGGACACTAATCTAGCTGTGTGATCCTGATCAAATTACTTGGTTTCTTCACTCAATTTCTCCTCTAAAATGGAGATAAAAATAGTATCTATTTCTCTGGTTTGTTGTGAGAATTAAGTGAAACTATTTAAAGTATTTTGCAAACCTTAAAATACTATTAAAATACTAGTTATTATTATTTTTAATTATTTATTTTTATACATAAAAGCTTTCCTCAATATATTATAAATTTATTGATGTTAGGAATGATTTTTTTTGGCCTTTGTAACCTCAGCACCCAGCCTAGAATCCAAGCATTTGATAACTATTTGTTGAATTGATTTGAATTTGTCATCTCCACAGGTGATCTATCTAATTACATACCATAATTTTGGCAGTAGGTATTCTTCATCCACTTAGGTTTTCCTGCATTGATCATTAAACCAAATTTCTTTGAGTGTTTGTGCATCTCAGTAAGGAGGTTCTGCAATGTTGTAAATAAAGGCTTGATGCAATCAGCAGCACAATGACATTTCCAAGTAGTAACTAGAAAGTTTCACTATCCATAGAGAAACTTCTTCAATAAAAACTCTGTGCTGTACATCTCTCATTGCAGTAACAAAGTCATTTGGAGACCATATGTCTTCTTATTTTATTCCTAATTGATGAATGAATGAAAAGGAATATGTTAAATGTTTGTTACAAGGTCACACCTTTTTGGAAGACAGCCATTAAGGCTTTTTTTGTGCTCTACTAAATTAAATACTCTTTTATAATCAACAAATGATAAATGAGATTGTATGTCCTCTTGTTTTAGGTAACTGTGTCTCTTTGAGAATGTGGACCACTATAAAATGTAATTTTTGAAAGCTTGTCTCTCCCTTTCTCATATTTTCATCAGAAATACCCTAGATATTTGTATTGATCATTCTCATGATTTATTATAAAGCAAATGAGAAAATGACTACACAGAGCAATATTTATTGATATCCTCTTTCATGTTCCCTGCTTCTCTTTTTTTAGTGATATCTCATATATTTTCTCTATTCTTTAGGTATCTTCAATAGATCCTCTAAGTTCCTTCAAATTGTGTCACCTCTAGCATGTACCCCTTCTATGTACACTTTATTCAATTTTGAAAGTTCCATTTTTCTAACAACAGACATCATATCAGAAGTTCTGATGAGAGTCCAAATGTGTTGATTTCTCTGCTATTGATAGAAAAATTTAAAAAAATGTAGAAATGCTTTTGAAAGCTTTTCAAATCTTCCTTCAGTTGACCTTCCTTCAGTTTCATTCTTGATTACTTTTGGAATGATTTAGCTTAATTGGGGATTACTGAGTCTAGAATAGACTTGCTTTTCCCTTTATCCCTTTTTGTAGTTGTATGATGCAATACTGCTCAAAAACTTCCATCACTTCATCTAAAAGATTTTGCAAATGTGTTTATATTCTAAATTGGTACTGCCCTTGGCTGCCATATCCTTATGCTTGGCAAAGAGATCAATTATCTTCAGGCTGATGAAGATTGGTTATATTGGGCTGCTTCTACTTAGGGGAAGGAGAGGAAATGTGTTGACAGAAATATCTGGAATGATGGAGTCCATTTAATTCATCCATTAATGCTAATCCTTGTATTTATACTTTTATGACTTACTCATGATTGAGGCATGGGTGAGGTGGTATTTATAAATGGCTAGAAATTACTTATCTTAGAATGATGTATTTGTAAAAAGTACTAACTCTTTGTGCTCCTAAATTAAAACTTAAAAATAAACCCTAATTCTCCTGGGCCACTCAAAATCAGCATGTAAAGTTCTAGGTAAGGTTTGTTGCTTGCTAATATCATATGTACTGCTCCATCTCCTCGAAATGAGAATTACTTTTAAGATCTAGAAGGCAGTCACACCATAAATTATCAATATCCTTTGTTTACTTGCTCAGCTAATCCCATAGTTAGATTAACTGAATTTGAGATTCTGTGTCTATATACTGAAATTCTAAACTAGTGAAGCAGGCTGACTCAAGTAGATTCTAAGCCTATTTTGGCCACTTTACACTGGTTGGAGGGAACAACCACATCAGTGAGATCACAGAGCCATCAGATTATTAGCTTAAGTGCTTTTCACAAAGAGATATGTTTATATTTCTTTCCAGGTTTCGTGATGGTCTTAACTACATGGTATGTATGGAGGATCTAGGGTGGACTAGATGGCTTGATGATCCCTTTCAGGAATATTTATTTATCTTGTCACCCACCTCTCACCTGTGACCCCAAGAAGCTGTAGCATGTGCAGCAGGCACACTCCAGTAAATCTGTCTCGGCAGATGGACTACCATGTTAGGGGTAACCTATGAGCCTCAAACCCATTGGTGAGTCAGATAGATGTCTATCTCAAGCATGTGAAGACTTCCCCTGAAAGAATGGGCAAATCAGAACAATTTGTTCCAATGGCCACTGAAATAGGTGCTATGGAGCATTTAGAGGTTGTTCAAAAGACCATTCCTGATGTCCTTTTTCTTGTCATTGGACTTTGATGATTTTGGAAGAAACAGTGAGGCTGATAAATTTATGCAACTCTGCCTCACTTAAATCCAATTCACTCACAAGTCGAGACATCACCTTATGATGACATTGATCCTCTTTGAAAATGAAGTGCAAACAACAATTACATGGTCTAGTTTGTCTTTCTTCCTTTTTCTTCTCAAGAAATCTTATTTTATAAGACTTTAGAAAAAGAAAAGCTCTTCAATTATTAGAACTCTTCCAAGAAATTTAAAGACTATTCTCTTGAGTTATGTTAAATAAAGCTAACTCAAACAATTTTCATGAGCAAATTAATCAGTCTAGATAGGACATGCTATCAAGCTATCATGCACTAGGCATGCCATCTAAAACAGAATGCATTTTGGCCTGCTGGGGTGTAAATAAATTTCTATAGCAGCAGAGAGTAGTGTTTTTCCCAAACCAGGTCTTCATGGGGTATGAAGTAGTTCAGAGTTTCCTATGCAATCCTCTGGGAATAAGTTAGTTTTCTGCCGTCACAATATTTAACAGTACTGTCAGCAACAACAGGGGGATTATATCCTAGAATGGAGTTATTATTATTTGTGATTTAGGAAGCAGAAAAGGTTCTACCTTGTGTATACTTGACTTGTTCATTTATTCTGTGTTTGAGGTTCTGAATACAGGCTCTCCTGAGATGACAAACAATAGACTTACGAATATGTCATGTAAATAGCTAGTTGTGTACTATGTCTCCTGATTTCTTTCTTAAGGGATGTTTTTTCCAATCTCTCCCCTTTTCTTTGGCTTTCATTAATCAGTTAAATCTATCTTAGGAAATCTCATCTTCATATGTACTCAAATCTACTTATACTATTTTCCTTCCCTCTATTGTTGAATTTTTGCCCAGTTCCATTCCTTCAAGCATTTATTCAACAAATACTTATTGAGTGACTACTTTTTTGAAGGCTGCCTCTGAAAAAAGTCAATCCCCTCCTCTTTCTCCTCCGCTCCAAAAAACTATCCTAATCATGTATGATAATCCAAGATTTATTCTAGTGGAAAAGGAAATCACAGTTTTAGAAGTAAAACTAGATTTAACATAAAAATAATGCTATTCACCTACAAACTTTGGATGTTGTTTTCAGAATTTCCACAGTTCCCCATTTGTCTTTTTAACTGCCTCTCATTAAACCTATCACCCTAGTATGGTGGTGACTGTTTATAATCCCTGTTCCCAGAAGCTGAGTCTGGTAGCTCTCTTGAACTCAGGAGTTCTGAGTTACAAGAAGGCTAACAACTATCAGGTCTTATACTAAGTGCAATACCAGTAAGAGAGCTCTTGCAATCAAGAGTCCACTAAGTTAAGGAATAGTCAACTGGTTCAAGTCAGAAATGGAGCAGATAAACCCATGAGTAACCAACCACTAGACAGTGAGCCTGGATTAGATTGGGAGAAACAGTTTAAAAAAATAAAATAAAAAAAACCTACTTTAGCTTAAGCATTCAGAGTAAACATAAAAGTGTATCATCAATTTTATTTTTGCTTTGTTTAGAAACAAATTAACAAATTATCACTAAAATCTGACTCCAGGGGTTCTTATCAAGCCTAAGGATTCTGTTTTGGGGCCTATGAACATTAGAAATAACTTTCTTATTAACTATTTCAATCCTATGCATTCTTGTTTTATGTACTTTAGAACATTACTCTGAGAAACAGTCAATGGGCTTTGCTAGAATGCCAAAGAGATCCAGAACATGAAAAAGGATGAAGAATCCCGTTCTGCTCTGTTGCTTAACCATGCTATGGAGCGGACACTGAGTTCTTGAAGTTCTACCAGGAGTACCCAAATTCTTACAAGTCCTACCAATTTGGAACTAGTGTTGTATATAGAAGAATCCATTAACAAGGACCAGGCCATTTGAGCATGTAGAGGCTCTTCACCAGATTAGTGTGAGGGTGATGAATTTTTTTGGTCAGAGTAGCTAATGAAAATGACCACCTAAATCAAATAGGAATCATAGGGTGATAGATCTAGAGGTCTAATGAACTTTGGAGGATATCTAATTCTACCCCTCCCCCCTTATTTAATAATTGAGGAAATTGAGACCCACTACTGAGGGCAGGGTGGGAACAGAGCAAAAATATATTCAGGGGTGTAATGTGCCGTTGTCTCCAGAGACTGCCGCTCGCTCTCTGGGAGGAGATCTGCTGTCTCAACTGCCACCAACTCTGACCTCGTGTAGAGACTCTTTCTTCCTCCAGAGAGCTGCCCCAGGTCTGCCCCAGACAATAGACTCTCTCCTTGCTCAATGGTGGTGTCTTTTATCCTCCCAGAGAATGGGCGTGGGATAACACAAGGGCTTCTGGGAAAAATTACTTCAACCAATGAACTTGCTCCTCCTAAACATGCAAGCTTCTCCCCAGGAGTTCACAGGTGTAAAACTCCCCTAAAGGCCGGAACTAGAGAATTGTTAAAGTACCGACTTAGCACTTAGTAAGAAACTATCATCTAATTATCTCATTAGCACTTAGTAAGAACCTAACATCTCCCCCTTTCTTTTGATTTAGAACATAGGGTGGTCATGACCTTGAAACATAAATCCATCAATATGGGAGGCATTACACATAATTACATAGATTACATAGTAACATAACACATGCTAAAAGTATCTACCAAAAACATGATCAAATAATCAAAAATTGAGAATTTATAAATGTCCATAAGTCTATGTAATCCAAAAATGGATTACACTTGGGGAGAATACAGGCCTTTTAAACCAACAGGGCTGTGTCCAGTGCAAACAACTCCAATGTAATTGCCAGATGATGAGAAGAGATTTAGAAAGTGGTAAATAGAAGAAAAGTAGATAAGTTAACTGCCTGGGAGAG
This sequence comes from Sminthopsis crassicaudata, assembly GCF_048593235.1. Classification (NCBI taxonomy): domain Eukaryota; kingdom Metazoa; phylum Chordata; class Mammalia; order Dasyuromorphia; family Dasyuridae; genus Sminthopsis; species Sminthopsis crassicaudata. Next base: position 602,938,400 of record NC_133617.1, on the reverse strand, counting down.
AGGGTTTGCTTGTATTTTAACAGACAGAAGGAAACAGATGAAGAAGAAAACAGAAAGGTGGCAACAAGCACCTGGAGAGAGACAGAAAAACAGAAAGATCTCAAAACAAAGGAGAAAATCTAAGAAACATCTGACAGTGAAAGAGCATGGCTAATCAGAAGACTGTTAAAGAACTTTAAAACCAGCAGGAATCATTGGATTTCCTAACACAAGATGAGACTAATGGACAATGGACTTATGAACATTTATAATTTCTCAATTTAAGATTATTTGATCATATTATTTGTTACATACTTCTAGCATGTATTATGTTACTATGTTACTATGTGTTTATGTAATCTGTGTAATTATGTGTAATGCCTCCCATATTGAGGGATTTATGTTTCAAGATCATGACCACCCTATGTTCTAAATCAAAAGAAAGGGGGAGAGGGCTAGCTCCTCTTAGAATTCCTAAGGTGTAAACTCCCTTTAAAGGCCTGAACCAAAGGTCTGAGCCAGAGAACTGTCAAGTCAGCCTGAGTTCTCACCTTGTCACTGTCCAGACAACCTGAGTTCTCACCTTGTAATCCTAACAACTCAGAAACTTATTTGCCCAAATCCAGATGTAAATGCATAGTTGCAGAACTAGCATTGACTTTGTGCATCATTATCCCCTCTCCCTACTTTCCTAAAATTTTTTTGGCATTTTTCTTTCTGAGATACTTTGAAAAATAATTTCCCAATGCTTTTCAGATTGGATTGCCTCTGACACAAATTTCTTCTTTATGTATATGATCTGGTCTAGTCATTCTTTTTTTTTTTTTTTTTTTTTTCTGAGGCTGGAGTTAAGTGACTTGTCCAGCTAGGAAGTGTTAAGTGTCTGAAACCAGATTTGAACTCAGGTCCTCCTGAATGCAAGGCTGGTGCTCTATCCACTGCACCACCCAGCTGCCCCTGGTCCAGTCATTCTTTTGCTTTCATCTTAAGTGCCATTAAAGTTTCTATATAAAGCACAGCCAGGACTGAAGGTAAGACTCTGTCAGGGAAAGAAGGACTTATGTAGATCAAATTCTAAATTCATGCTATATGATAGAAGTATCACAACAATAATCTTTTCTACTATTTATCTGCACAAAGACATTGTTACTATTATTATTATTATTATTATTTTTACTACATTGTGGGTTTACCTTCCTTCATCTTCAATACTACTCCACACTCAATGCTACGCCCAACCCAGTCCATCACCCAGTCACCAAAATGACTTTCCTATATAAAGTACATGTCTGATGATGTCATTACCCCTTCTACTCCAAAGCACCTATAAGAACCTACTATTACCTCCAAGATCTAAGATCAACTCCTTGGTTTGTCATTTAAAGCTCATCATAACCTATCCAGCCTCTCTACTATTCTTCACATATTCTACCCAAAATCTTTCGATCCTTATGTACCTATTCTAGCTTCTAAGTAGAATGGAAGCATCTTGAGGATAGGAACTATTTTCTTTTGTCTTTCCTTTCCCAGCACTTAGCTTGTGCATTGTCTTGCACAGAAGATATGCTTAAAAATATTTTTAGTAAGTTGAGTTGAATTTGTTGGGAAAGAAAAGAAAGGATGCTCCTGATAGCTCCTGGGTATTTTGTGTGCTGAGTGAATTGACAGGTACTGCTACAGGGAAGCCTGTGGCTAGTTAGTAGGACATAGAAGCAAACATACATAAATGAGAGAGCACCAGGACAAAAGAACCTTTGAGAAAGAAAAATCATAAAACATGGAGCACAGTTTGTACACAAATTGAAGTCCTAGTTCTGGGTCCTGCTAAGAAAAGCTATGAATTTGGATATAGTAGTCTCTTTTCAGCAAAAGGCTGCTTTGGGGGCACTTGGCAAAGCTACTCCTTGTTCAGAACACAGAGTGAGCCCCAATCTTGCACAGCTGTCATGGTGCGTTTGCCAGCCAATGACTAGGGTCTCAGCCAACTTTTAACAAATTGCCAGAGTAGTCCATTCAAGTGGCTAGCCTCACTTTACTTGTGCATTTTGAATTGGATTTTCCTGGTTCAACTTAGGGGAAGTTAATACTTCATAAAGGTAAGGAAAGGGAGATTTTTCTCTCTGTTGTAGTTGTGACAATATTTCTCTGGAGTGGGACATGAAGAGAGAAATTACACTATTCACCTATTGGATTTCTGGGTAAATAACAGAAGTGCTATTTAAATGTAGATATTGATTTTACTTGATTTGGGGCCTATGCAGCCTGGCACACACAGGGATACCTGTTTGTCTACCTGGAGGATATTGAACTATTTAACTAGGGTGTGTCAGACTTTCAAGGTGCTGTTAAGGAACAGCAGGAGTGGGAGTGTTCCCACATCCTGGGCACAAGTCAGACTCAGAAAAGCAGAAATCCAGAAATCTTTTTCTTTTTTAGGTTAGCATGTTTGTGGGTTGGCAGGATTTTTGACTATCTGGTTATAGAAATAGGAGAGATTGAGTATGAAGCAGGGCCATGAGTGCTAAGATTATCATAGATGGCAAACACATTGGCCTGGATCATGTATCAGAAGAGGTTAGATAAGATTCAAGAATCACAAGAAAACCTTGACAAGAGAATGAGGAATTGTAGGAGCATGGACTTTAACAAGGGTACTGATCATTGGGATCTTTTGTCCTAAGTAATTTTGAGTTACTCAATTAACTTTAGCCCTGAAATGCCTGGGCCAGCTTATCTATCAGTCAGCATTTATTAATCACCTACCATAAGTCAGGCACTAGGGATTCAAGAGGAGACAAAAGATAGTTTCCCCCCAAGGCAGCTAGGTAGCACAGTGGGTAGAGCACAGCCCTGAAGTCAGGAGGATCTGTTCAAATCTGGCCTCAGACACTTAATACTTGTGTGACTCTGTGTAAGTCACTTAATCCAAATTGCCTCAGCCAAAAAAAAAACAACAAAAAAAAACCATTGCTGATTCAGGCCAGTTCCAATGATTTTATGATGAAGAGAACCATCTGCACCCAGTGAAAGGACTGTGGGAACTGAGGGTGGGTCCCAACATAGTATTTTCATTTTTTTTTTTGCTTGCATTTTGTTTTCTTTTTCATTTTTCCTTTCCGATCTGATTTTTCTTGTGCAGCATGACATTTGTGGAAATATGTATAGAAGTCTTGCACATGTTTAATATATATTGGATTATTTGCCATCTAAGGGAGGGGGGGGAAGGAAGGGAAAAATTTAGAATACAAGTTTTGCAAAAAAAATTATCCATATATATATTTTAAAAATAAAAAGTTTTAATTAAAAAGAAAAAAGAAGTACATTGCTACATTTAACTTGAATCTTTCTTGCTGCTACTTAAATTTATGTTTCTGAGCTCTTTCTGGCCATATCTATTGAGGAACTAGATGTGGGAGGTCAGTAAGAGAAGCAGATTGCTTTACTCTTGGATTCCTGATCCTTTTTAGGAGAAGAAATAACAAGGCAGGCATCTAGCCATAATATTTGCCATCCTCCAAATACTGGTAATCTGGTTGACAATGGTCCAGACTAAATGAATATATAGTAGGCAAGGTCATGCTGATATTTCACATTGATGGGGGGGGGGGTCAAAACTGCAGTATCACTGAGAGCTCAGAATAGATAATAGACTTGTGATTCAATTGTTATAGATAACTACAGGATGAGGAAATTCCCTTTACAGTATAGATTGTCAACTTTTCTGTAACATACTTTTAGAGTTGCCCAGGACACTTAACTGACTTGCCAGAGTCACTAGTGTGTATCAGTGGTAAGCCTAAATCTATGTTATCCGGACTCTGAAAGTGCCCATCCTTCTCTACTATGTTTCTTTTTTTACTAGCAATATAGGTATCCTGAGTTTATTCTTGTATTGATTTATCTAAGGTACTTCTGGGCTAGGAATAATTTCCATTGCCAGGTCATTGTTAGTAAAATCTGCATATTTTTTAATATTTTGCTTCCCATAGTACTCAGAGCCATGATATCTGGTGCTCCACTACATAAAATGTTGATAAACCCTGCTCAATATGATTAATTAGTTCTGTGAAAACAAGATATTAAATGAAACAACATTAAAGGAAGCTCTTAATCCTATAGGATTTGAGATGGGCAGTAGGATGCCTTGCTACAGGATAGGAATTTTTAATATTAATTATTTGCATTTAATAGACCTCTTTAGTAGTTTTTTTAGTAGTTCTCAGAATAATATTTTTTAAAGTATAAAAGAAAATGCATGGAAAAAGTTTTATTGAAAAAATTGAAATGTTAAAAAAACACACAAGTTCACAAGATTTACTTAGTAGGCAATTAAAAAATAATTGTTGAGTTGAATAAACATAACGAAGGACCCTTAGTGTCTATAGTCAACTAGAACTAAACAGATGTGAGTTCCAAGAGGTGGGATCATGTGTCTTCTCATAGGTTTTTAGTCAGATCCAGAGTTGGGAAGTCTTTGTGCATTAGAAGAGACATCATCTTCTCGGTCATTAGAGCCTTTGTTTCTCAGACTCAATCACTCCATGGGGATGGGATAGGCATTTGGGCTACAAGGATAAAGGAGCATTGTGTCCCCACTTTATATTAGGTATTCTATTATGCCTTTATAACAGCTCCTCCACTCTTTTATTAAATGATTTGGGGAGAGGAAAGAAAAAAGCATTATGTGAAGACTTTTTTTTAAATCTGAATTAACACTGATTATGTATATGCATCAAGTAATGTGGTTATAGTAAGTAGAGGAACATTGAAAGTTACTTTTATTTATCTCTTAAGCAGTAGCTTTGGCTGATATACCTTGGGAATCGGCTGTTTGTTGTCCTGGTGGAGGTTCATAACTTTATGGTGAGTCATTACAAATTAATGTTATTACTAAAACTACATTGATAAGGATGATATTCTTCATATGCTTATCTAGCAATTTGCTAAGTATGGGACTGGCTGTAACCATTGAGGCAATTTCCAAATTGCTTTGGGCAAATTTTCATGATGCTGTGGGTCCTGCTCATGAACAAGAGCACATCTTGTTAAACTTCCTTGACAAAGTTCCTAGGATCCTAGCAACTGTGGAAGCAGAAACTCTGAGGGGTGGAAGGACATTTTGAAATGGATTAACACCCTAAAAAAAAGTCAACAGATGTGATCTTGGATCCTGACGGCACCAGGCCCTGATTTGGCATTTCTTACTCCTAGAGGGTCCCCTTGCACACGAAGTGACATTATCCACATTCCGTAGGCTTCCATTCTGAACCACAGTTTGGTTGGCATTTGAGGCCAGATGAAACTGGCCCATTACCCAGTCAGTTGGCATCCTGCCATATTAGCAGATGGACATAAGTGTAGGCCTGCAAGGGAGCCAATATGTGCCTCTGAGTTGGGTGGGTAGGGAGCCTGGGGCTGGATTCTGGTTCTAGGATGTATGAGCAAGCAACATTTCCCACCTAGACCTTTGGGCAATTAAGGGCAATTAAGCCTATGTCACTGGCTCAAAAAGTGAGAAAGCCCATTCTTAACATCTAGACCATTAATTCTGCACTCATACAGTGTGGGTACCTAGTAGCCATTGTTAAGAACCATGGTTCTTCAGTGAAAAGAATATATCTAATCTTTTTTGGCATAAAAATCCAAAGGTTTAAAGGCTCATTTGGAATATTTTTCCTGGCATTTGGGTTATGGATTTCTTGTGAATGTGCTTTCATTCCATGGCTGAAATATTGAAGTTTATTCTGATTTTGTTTGAATTCCAAATCCTGAGGCAGCTGCTTTTCTTGAGGTGTTGGGTACATTTTCCTTCTCATACTGTATTTAACTAGAAAGACTCTAATGTTAAAGGAATTTTTCCTCTTCTGTTCAACTCTTTGTTGAATTGGAGGCAAAATGAGTTAAAATGCTGAATTTTAGGAGAGAGTTTGAGCCAGGTCTTGTATAATCTGAATATAATAAAGACAGCTGCCTCTCTGGAAATGTTTCTGCCAAGTAGCTACAATGATGAGGAGGGTACTTGTTACAGGTATATCATGCTCCATAGAAATGCACATTCATTATGATGCACTATGTAAGGCGATAGAATTTATCTAAAGATTCTTCTAAATTTTCAAGTCCCTCAGCACTTATTATGCTACATGCATGGAAGGAATATGGCTTGGTAGAAAAAGTCCTAGCTTAGGAATCCTGAGCCTGAGTACCACTGCTATGAAATTGTATTGTGAGCAAATCAGGTAATCTCTCTAACTCTGTTTGCTTACTGCTAAAATGGGATAACAATGCTTTCATGCTGTGACATCATAGGTCCATTTTGAGGGAAAAAAAACAACAAATTATTAGTAGATATTTAAGGTCTGGTGGTTAATTCTGTCCTTCTTTTCCCATTGACCCCATTCCTTTACTGAATTTTGTATCACCCATGTTTCTTCATCGTTGCTCTTACCTTCTCCCCCATTTTGTTCTGATTGATCGCTTTACTGTTAAATGTATAAAGCTTCTTTTAAAAAATACCTTTTGTTTTTACATCATAATATTGTTTTACTTAACTACCTCTGAACTTTTTCTTATAACAAGAACAAATAAACATTTATGTAAAACTAACCAAAAAAGAAAACATATCTGATGATATAAACATTTTATCTGCCATTCCAGCCCTCTTATGAAATGAGAAAGGTATGTTTTTGTGTTTTTCATTCTCCATCACTTCATTTGAATCTTCCTATGCTCTTTAATTCTGTATATTTGTGGTTCTTGTTGTATAGTAATATTTTATTATATTTAATTGAAATAAGATCATAAGATCATCACTCTGTAGTTGGAATGGACCATGGAGGCCACTGACCTCAGTCCTCTCATTTAATAATTGAGGAAACAGACTGAGGGAGATTAAGGAACTTGCCCAGGATCACCTAGATAGTATCAGAAAAAGAACTTAAATCCCATTCCTCCAGAATCAGTCACTGTGCCCTATTGAAACATTCCCCAATTGATGATCCATTTTGATTCCAGTTTTTTACTCTCCCCAAAAATACTTTTATGAGTATTTTGTTATGAGCCTTTTTGAAATGTGTTCCCATACATAGGATTTCTGGGTCAACAGGTATGAATAGTTTAGTGACTTCACTTACATAATTACCAGTAGCTAATAACTCAGATACTACTTTAAAGATTTGCAAAGTCCTTTCTTTACAGTAATTATATGATAAATATTATTATATCTATCTAATATTATTATATCTATATGATAAAAAGACAAAGAACAGTCCAGTGATTTGCCCAGTATCACAAAGTAAAACACTGATTCACTTCTTTCAGCTCCAAAAGCAATCTTCTTCTTGATGCTAAACTATCTCCCTGGGACTCCCTGGGTAAATTGAGTCACCAGGACAGGATCTGTGGAGGTCCATGTTCACTTAATAGAGAACATTAAGCAGAGGGTTTGATAGAAGCTGATTGAGTTTGTAGACCAATAGATTATTCCCATTAATCTGTCATTATTGTTTCTACTATAAATGTAAAATAATTTCTGCTAAACACAAAAAATCCCTATATCAGAAAATTATTTCTTTTTCATTTAGAAAATGCATTTAATTGGGGAAAAATAAAATTTTAAATTAAGAGTATGCATTTAAATTGGTTGCTGTCTCACTAATTCTACTGCATATATTGTAGTTCATTTATTTTCTAGAGGATTCTACATCCAATGTTGCCAGATACTGAAGATTCTTTGAGTAGTGAGTATCCCATCAATCAGGGCTAACAAGTAGCAGACCTATTAATTTCCTGTTTATTTTCTTATTGGATAGGTATCTATATTTTCTTCTACTTAAAATAAATAATATAATTTTTATTTTGCAAAATTAGGAGAGAGCAGAAATAAAGCAATGAGACTGGAGTTGTTTCACAGAATTTCATTTCTTAGTTCCCCTAGCACAGAAACTTAATTTGCTGTGTTTGAAGGATCTGATCCTCTGGGTATCATAGTGTAGATCCCAGAGAAATTTATTCCATACCTGTTGGAGGATGATCTTCAGTTATAGCTGAAGACCCCGAATAGCTATGTCTTTGCTATTTTCTGTCCAGTTTTCTCAGCAGACACTCATTTCCTGAAAGGAATGGGATTCATTTGTTGGTTGTTACCAATCTGTCAGTCACCTGCATGGAGAGACTGAATCCATTATCAAGGTAGGAAAAAAAAACCCTCACCTTACTTTTAAATTACATTTCATGTTAAATGATCTCATTACTTCCAAAGTGAGATGAAATGCAATATATTTTTTAGCATATGTCTTGGCAGACAGTTTCACTTTCAAAAGGGGGAGGTGGTTTAGCTAAAGAGATAACAGATAAGTGGAGAAGAGAAACTCAGCTTGGGCCATGTCATCAAGATCTCAGTCAATATTAAGTGATAAACATAAATAGATCACATTGCTGTCTAGAGACAGGTTGGAGAATTTATTCAGATTGATAAATGAGAGGTTTCACAATATAGCCAATTTAAAGATCAGGCAGAAATGATGCATGTGGGGATTCTGAGAGGCATATCTAGCATAAATAACTAGGTGCTTATTTGTGATAGGAATTGAGTAATTCCCTTTCTGGCCTTATATTGCCCTCTTCCTACCCCCTCTCCAAATACTTGAAATGGCAAATCCTCTGGATCATTTGTATTCTAGTAGAATTTCAAATTGTATGATGCTGCAAATCCCTATATTTTATACTTTTAAAATAAGATTCATTAAGGGCTTTGGAGACACTGATCCTGAATTTGAGTCTCATGAATGGACATTGTTTTTGCCTTTGCCAATATTTAGAAAATACCTGAGAAGCTCTTCATCAATTTTATGCTATCTAGTTTAATACTTGATTATCTGAGATAATGGGGGAAGAGTAGTGGAGTAGGTAATCCAAGCAGAAGATAATCCAAAAATAACTTTTGTTTGGCTTCAAATGTGACCCTACACTTGGCACGATTTTTTCCTTGAATTTGGAAATTCATGACCTTTGAAATCAAAAAATGGAGACATATTATAAAGACCTGGAGAAGTAATCTGTCAACCCATTCCATTCGTCATCTTCTGCCCGTAATGTCTTGTTTCTTCAGTTACATTGTAAATCCTTGTATGATAAGAAAATTATCTTATATTTCTTTGAATCATCTGGAGCTCATATCCCAATATCTTGAATTTAGTGCCTCTCTAACAATCATTTGTCACATGAATGAATGAAAGATTTACTTTTCATCTCAGATTCCATGCTGAGAATAGACTATCACTTCTCACTCTCCCATATGGATACAAAACATTAGCCAAAACCTCTTTCTGGGGTAAGTCTTCTCTGGGTCATGCAAGGAAATTAAATGCTTTTGGTTTGAAAGGTCTTTTCAAGCTTCAACTGATCTAAATATTATAAGGGACAAAGAAGAGACCAAAATAGCACAGAACAGAATCAAATGGAATTCTAGAGCAGAAAGAGTCATCTGGTCTGAATTTTAGAGAGATTTCATGATTTTCCACGAAGTCAAGTGAATGGGAGACCTGGAAGTTGAATTTTTATCTCATGATTCCTATTCTAGTGCTTTTCTCACTAAGCATAATGTTTACTTGAAATTAAAATCAAAATTTATTATAGATAATTCATAGTTCTTTCCTTCTGTCTGTGGATAATTAAGAATTGACTAATATAGAAAACAGATTGTTTTGTGAAATTGCCAAACTTAATGAATTCCTGGGAGCAGAATAGCTGTTTTTCCAGTTAATTTATGAAAAATATTGCCAGTGGGATTATGTCAATTCAAATAAATTCTCTCCCAGGTAAAAGTGTCAGGTAAATCATTTCTATTGTTGAAAAATAGGAAGAGGAAATAAGGAATGACCATTTTGACTTCTTCTCCTACTGATTTTCTAAAGTATTTCTAATGATCAGATTAATGTAATTATGTATTACAATAAATTATAGATTTGAGATAAAGATTATTCCAGATGTCAAAAGATAGTCTGTTTGCTTTTGTAGAATGGGGAGAAGATCTAACTCCTAATGCTTGAGTTTCTCTCCTTACTGCAATGTTTAATTTTAATGTTTACAGAGACCAAGAATATGGAGAAATAGGTTTGGCCGAAGGGCCCTAATTTTTTCAAAGCTAACTTTATCTTTAGGAAGAAGTGCCAAAGTAATTGCCCCAGAGGGGTACAATTTTAAACTTTAAGTGAACTTGGAACATGGATTGTTTTTTATGAAACAAAGCCAGAAGTCTGTTGGAGTCTTCTCAGAATCTTCTGCTAGGGTTTACTGCAGCTCTCTTTGGGCAAAGATGAAAGGAAGTTAAGGTTTGAGAAGGGCAAATACATTAAAAAAAAACCTTGGACAAAAAAGTTGGCTAAAGTTGATTTAGAATATTTTGAGTTTGTCTTAGGGAGGATATGGTTTTACTTATTTTTTGTTTAGTTTCTTGGGGCTTGGTTAGTATTTTTCCATTCTGAGAAACATTTCTGGGATTTGATGGTGTCCTGCTGTCTTAGGGGTTCTCTCTTTATCAAAACTATTTATAAGAGTATATATATATATATATTTTTATTCATGAATCAACTCACATGTATACTCATGAGTTTATGATGCACAAATACATACATACTTCTGCTCTTTTTCACACCAGTATGATCTGCAGAATCGGATATCTAGATCTAGAAGGGACCCCAGAGTCTATCTATTACCTCACTCATAGCTTTCGGCCACTTAGACAATAGTTTTTAGATATTTACATAATGGAATACATACCATGAAATGGAGATAAAACTTTCTTCAGTCATCCAAAGTTAAATCAAACAGCCTCTACAATTATTGACTCTAGCCATAGTTTTCAAGTGTAGCCCAATTAATAAATGATTGCTGTCACTTTGAAAGACTCAAGAACTTTGATCAATGTAAAAACCAATCATGGTTCCACAGGATTGATGATGATCTATGCTGCCCATCTCTAGACACAGAAATAATGGATTCAAGAGACAGAATGAAACATGCTTCATAGGAACTCTTCTTGGAAACCCTTTGTAGCGATGAATAGATATTATGATGTACACTTGAAAGTAATTCAATTGCATTTCTCTAAAAACATTGCCCTAATCTGAATTTAGTTTTTAATTTGGTTTTATATGAGTTTGGGGACTTCAGATTTACCTTCCTAATATTTTTTTTGGCTTTAACTAATATTAAAATGGGCTGTCATTCTAAGAATATATAGTAATTGATGACAGTATTAGGATGTGACCTAGGAACTATACCTAATAGTAAGAGATTAGATATATTCAACAGATAATCCACTCATTGAAAATTAAGCGTTTTTTTTATGTTTTAAGAGTTGTTATTGAGGTTACAGGAGGTCATGACTAAATCATACCATTTCTGACCTTCATTATGAAATCTAATTAGAACTAGTCATCTCACACAATTAAAGAAATACTAGATTCTCATGCTAATTCAGACCTTGTAAGAAAGAGATTTGGTTTGATTAATTTCAATTCAATTTAATTCACTAAATAACCATGTCTCACAGACTTAATTGGTAATAAGTACCAGGAGTAAAATTAATTTTTGTATATGGTGGAAAAACCATGTGAATCTTAGAACCTACTGTAGAAATGATTAGGGGATACCTGAGCTATTTCATATATTTTATTATTTTCATTGGTCAACATAGTTTAAAAAATCATCAGCTATGGAAGGGGGGGATCAAATTTCAAGTGAAAAGGCTGCAAATCTGTATCAGTAGAGGGCATGCTCATAGCAAAAAAAAATGTCCTTAAAATAATTTTAATTTAATTCAAATGATATTTGAATAATGAATACCATGAGAGATAAAACAACCTTAATTCATGGTGGAGGGGAAAAGACTGGTCAAAGAGTTTTCTAGTCCCAGTTGCAGAGAAATTATTTAGAACTTGAAACTCCAAAATCTATATGATTTATCAATATGGAAACTTATTTTGTGTGGCATGGATGCCTTTGGTGGCCTAGTAAAATCAATGGTCCCCTTCTTAAAATGTTTTTCTATGCATAAAATAAAATATTTGGGAGCCAATTATATGGAAATACAGCTACATCTATGTATGTATATATGTATGTATATCTGTATATAATTCATAAACCCTATTGTTCTTTGTTTTAGTTGAAAGTATTTAGAATTGATGCCTCCTAAAAGAATAAAATAATTTAATGACCAATCTCCTGGTAATGACCTTCTTTGAACTCAGATGGATTGGTCCTTAGGTAAAATCCAGAATCCATTTCAGTGGCACGAATACTTTCCTATCTTGATAGGAGCAGCCTAATTTTGTGACCTTTGGCCCAGCCTTTGACAACCCTGAATCATTTCCACTCCAAGATAAGAAACTGCAGCAGGAACTAATGGAGGATGACTAGACTCAGAACTATCATCTTCCCGACATTCACCTCGGAGTATCACAACAACTTGATTAGTAACTATGTCTTACAATGGACCAGAGATCAGAGCTCTCTCCTGCTTTAGACATTTATTGTTTGTGAAATCCCAAGCAAATCTACCCCTCTCAGCCTCAATTTCCCCATCTACCTCCCTCAAAGGACTGTTGTGAGGATCAAGTGAGACAATATGTCCAAGGTGTTTTTTTTTTAAATCCTAAGGTGTTCTATAAATGCTAACTTTTATTATTAATTCCCTACATCAATTATATCTGTGAAGCTCTCAGTTTGGTGGAGGGGTGCAATGATTTCTTGGATCATCAACCAGGACTTCAGCCCTTCAGCCTATCATTCTGTACCCTAAATAGCCTTAGTTTTCAAACTGGCCTCCCTTTTCTGAATCTAACTAATACACACAGATATACACATACCCTCACATGGATTCTCACTGCAATTTAGCACCATGCATACACTTTTTTGAGCATTCTTACTTTTCTGTGGCTGTGGTAGCTATGCCAGCCCCGTTCTCTCTAAAACCTGTCATTTTCTTTTTCCTTCCACTTTCTGACCCTGTAAATGACACATGATGCACAAGAGCTGGAGAGACCATTAGTTTAAAATGTTTTTTGGAAAAAACCCCCAAACCTCTCAGCCCTGACTCATATCCAAATAATAATAATGAAAAAGCCTCACAAGCTTGCAAAAGCCTTGCAACTTTTATGAGTAGGCTCTTTCTGGACTTTTTGATTAGACACTGAAGCAAAGGCCAGTTGGCTAATATAGCCATGAGTATACACTAACTGATGGTGCTTGATAAGCCTGGAAACTTTCAGTGAAGATATGAGAGCTCCTAAGGATTTTAAAAAATTACCTTTAAGTTCTGGCAACAGACCGAGGACCAGCCTAGAAAAATAGAGAAGGATTCAGCAGGAGGCTGGCCACTTGGCAAAATTAATTCTTTGGACAAGGCAACCCATTAAAAAAATACAATATATCCTTTGGGCCTCTAATTTTCCTTTTCCATTTCTGCAGTGATGGACAGAGAATAATGAAAAAAGAAGATGGTACTAAGAAACAAGAAGTTTTCAGACCATGGATAAACTTGTTTATACTATCCTTACCCAGTGTCCAATGAATGGACCTACTATTGGATTTACTTAACTGTATCAAAATTGGCATTCTTGCTATTAATGAAAACCAACAGCAAAAAGAAAATTCAGTTCAATGGAAAGATGGCTCATAGTTTCCTTTTGGAGAAACAAAAGAAAATAAACAAAGGAGATGGAAGAACTAATACCATCATGAAAGAAACATCATTTCCTGGCAATTTATGTATATTGTATTACAGTGCTTATAGTAATATCTGCAAATAGACCATGAGGGAAAAAAGCATGTTGTTTATAAATCATCATTAACTGCAGAGAATGATGAAATAGAGAAATCCTATGAAGATATACTCATCTCCAATGAAATCAACAAATTTTTAATGCTTTATGACTTCAATGTATATGTGGGCAGAATGGAAGATAAGAAAAAATTTATGAAAATATATGATTTAGGAGTAAAGAATGGAGGAGGCTAAAGGCTTAGAGATTCCACTAAAATCTTATGTCTATAAATGATAAATGCTTTCTTTGAAAAAACCAATCAGAAACATTGGATATAATAAGTAATGGATAACATCACAAAGAATGAAATTGATTTTTTTTTTTTTTTGCTGATGCAATTGAGGTTAAGTGACTTGCCCAGAGTCACACAGCTGGAAGTGCTAAGTGTTTGAGACTCAGGCCTTGACTTCAGGGCTGGTGCTCTATCTATTGTGCCACCTAGCTGTCCTGATCATATTTTAATAAGGGAAAAATTGGTTACAAAAAAGTTATTCCTGGATCAGCTATTTACAGACATACCACTAACTTGTTAAAGCAAAGAGCAACATTAAAACTAGAAGAAAGAATAAAAATATGAAAATGATAGGGTATGCACATAAAATGACTTCAGTCTGATCTATTTAAATAAGTCATTGTGACCAAAAAAATCATTAGTGGAAAGAGAGGATACTGACACCAATTATAAAAATTTTAAACAGAAATTTAACTGTTGTGACACATATGACCAATATAAAAGACTGTGATAAATAGACCCAGAGTCTAGAGACCAACTCAACCATCAAACACTTGATTTCTTTGCCAAGCAAAGAAATGTTGCAACAAAAGGTTTTTTAGACTATATTATTTTGTAAAATCTCATGAAAAGGAGCAGCAGAAGATTTTGAAACATAAAACAGTGAGGAGTGGAGTAATAATTTAAATGAAAGATTAGCAAGAGACTTCAGTAAACAAAATTATTTCAAGGTCATTTAAAGAAGAAATTGTAGAGAGGATAATGAAAACTGTTAACTGAAAAAGATCTATCAATATTTTGATAAGATACACCTGTACTTTATTTCCATAATTGGAAATTTAGATTTTAATGCTTGGAATTTGGATTCCAACATTACAATTGTTGATGCTTTTCTTGAGGGAATAGAGATTTTAATGAAAAAAAAAATAAGAAAATCAGCTGGGCTAAGTGAAAGTGAACACACAGAAGAGGTCTATCCTGAAGGGCACTCAGCTATGGATTTTTAAAGTCTATGAAAGAATAAATGATACCAAAAGTGTGGGGGGGAATTGTCTTACTTCTATAAAAAAAAAAGATGACTATAAAGTGAACAGGAAGCAGGTTAGTTTATCTGGAATATGGAAAATGTGAGTAGGGTTAGTGACTTATTACCTTAGAAAGTTAAGTGGGAGCCAAATTGTGAAGGATTTTAAATACCTGAAAGGAAAATGATATAGTTACAAGTGGGCTAGATTACCTAGGAGAAATTACACTTTTTAAAAGAAATAATAACCTCAAACTCCTCTCTGAAACAAAGATAAATGGTTTGGGTATAACAGATGGATAGATGAAGTGCTGAATTGGTAGCCACAAAATACTAAAGAATAAGAGGAAGCTCTTTATTGCATTGAGTAAATTCAGTATCAGGGATTTATGAAAAGACTTCCTATCCAAAAAAGGGAAATATTTAATTTGATATGACTTTTTTGGTCAACTATGCAGTTCGGTTAACCTGCCTTTGAATGGTGATAGAGTCTACTCCTCATGAACCCAGCATGGAATCAGCTACAAGGATTTGCACTTAAATGCTCTTCCTTCACTAAACAGGGAATTGATTGGACTACAGTTAGTTACCATTTCCCTCTCTTTTTCATTCAAGATCCTCTCTCTACAAACTCAATAATTATTCTGTGCCCTATACATCTTCTCTTTCTCCCTGTCTGTCTCTCCCCCTCCTCTTTAATTCCCTCCTTCTTTTTCTCTGACTAAACTAATTCAATAACTACTCCATATTTCATTACAAATCATCCAAATTCTTCTGTTCTACTCATTCAATAACCAGTCCACATTCTAGCACAAGCACTTCAGGGGCCAGAGCCAGATCTCATCATCATACCAGATCATGTTTGATCACCCGAGTAAAAGGGAGGCATTGTAGTTCTTTAAATAGCCTAAGGGTATAACTAATGATTTTTCGACAGCTGCATTAACACTGAGTCTTCCCTGCTCAGGTATCAACCTTCCTTAGGATTCTCTCAGCAGTTATCATTAAGAGTACACTAACAAGCTAAAGTCTATCCACAGCCAGCATGGGAACTGGAGATCATGTCATTTGGGAATCCAGTGAAAGAATTAGGAAAGTTTAATCCAAAGAAGAGAAAATTTAAGAAGTATTTCAAGTATTCAAAGCAACTTGGGTTCAAATTCTTACTCAAACACTTGTTTACTTGAAACTGTGGAGAAGTCTTTTTCCTTCTGTGATTCAGTTCCTTCATTATTAAGTTAAAAATAAAAGCAACATTTTCTCATGGGGTTGTTGGGGGAGAATTAGTGAAATAATCTATATAGAATATTTTTCAAAACTAAAAGTAATATACACACAAACAACTACTATTAGTATTCCTTTTCTTCTTTTTCTTTTTCTTATTTTTTTCTATAGAGTTCAGGTAAGAAAGGTCCTGGTACATACAAGTCCCTCTATTTTATATGCAATGTTGTGCAGACAAATGAATGAAATAACTTTTTTCTAATTTAATAAAACTATTAGGAAACAAACTTATCTTCTCTAGGCTATCTGGTTCAACTAGTAGGGGTTGGTGAGTTATCTTAATTCCCACTAATTTTTAAAGTTGTTTTTGCTCTATTTATTTCGAAGATTATCTGTATTCAGTGTAGACATCTATTTAAAATATTGCTCCTACAATTTTTGTGGATCATTGTTGCATCAGAATAATTGTGAATAACAATTCTGTCTAGGATGCTCATCTGGTTGCTGCAGTTTTTCTGTTGTCTTTTCCAGAAAATTTGAAGATCCACTTTTTTGGTAATATAAAGATTTATTATCTGTTGTTCACAAAAGATGTATTATTCTGGCTATGTAGGTATATCTTTGTAGGTATTCTGTAGATGCTAAATGTTTGAGTCTGTACTTTTAGATCTTCCATGAAGGGTCTTCTGAATTTATTCTTGAACCTTGGCAACCATTTCATTTATAATAGACTACTTTAATGAAATCTAATATTGTCAGCTTTTGATATTTTGTGAAGTGGCATGGTTGTTCCAAAAGGAATTCTGCAAATTTTTAGCCTGATTATTATATACTTTTAGAATGTCTATCAATTCTCTTTCTCCTTTTTGATAAGAGTATTCATCTTTCAATATGTGGCATAGAATTTTGGACACTGTATCTCATTAATATTGCACGAGTTTTTGTTAGAATGCTTTGCAAATTCACTATGGAACTTCACAATCCCAAGAGTGTTGTTAAGATGTTAAGAATGGTTTCACATAGGTGTTAATTATTTTAAATATATCCTCTTCATTAAGCTTTTATTCCAACATCAGAAAATCTCCTGATATACACAGTTACAACTCCCGCTTTGATAGCTCTATGTTTGATATGACTTGCTTAATCTAAGAGAACAAAGCATTTATAGTTATCACTTTTGTCGAGTAGCTCCAATGTCACTTCCAGTTTGATGGTACTGAATTTAGAATCAGAAGCTGTTGTTGTCCTTGTTCAGTTGTTTTATCAGACTCCTCATGACTCCACTTGGGGTTTCATGGCAAATATACTGGAACAGTTTGACATTTTCTTCTCCAACTCATTTTACATATTAGGAACCAAGGCAGTTAAGTGCTTGTCCAGGATCACACAGCTAGTAAGTGTCTGAGGCCTGGTTTGAATTCACGTCCTTTACATTCTAGGACTGCTACTCTATATAGTGAATGCAAATACTGTTTCCATCATTTATTATTTGGATGACCTAAAGCTTAACTTTTACTGTGAAGTTTCATTTTCAGCACTCGATCCATGACCTATGACCCTTCAGTGTCTTCCTTTGTTAGAAATTACAATTTTTATACTTATCAAACCCAAGTGACATTTTAAATATCATATGAAAATTTTTGTTATTTATTTAATATTTCTTCCCAGTTGCATTTAATACTTCAATCTGTAATCAGTCACAATCAGTTCCTTCTCCAGGTATAAATCGGATTAAATGTCATTTTGTATAGAAAAAAAATTCCATGAGGTAGAGAAGCCATTTAATATGTTTTTGATGAAAATATATAATTTTATATCATCTAATAATCAAGCGATTAATAAGATGTTTTGATGATATAATTCCCTTTTTAAACTTGGAAGCTATATTCAGTTCTACTGAGTAGAGATTAAAATGGCTAAGCAGAACTATAACTACCTTGCTGAAGGTACATGTTTTATACCCACTGCTCTTGATATTACAATAGTGGCATGGATTTAAATAAAGAACAGTTTCTCATGCAATGTTGGGCTTATCTTTATTTTATATACTTTCGGAACATGAATAAACCACAAGTTCAGGTTTAAATCAAAAGCTTTTGTGATAATCAATAAAGATCCCATGGTGCTTATTGGTCTTTAATAATTACCCAGATAATAATAAATGGTTCTTTAGACCACTGAAGCATTTTTGAGTCATCCTATTTTCTTCTCAGTCAACATATTGTTTTCTTGTGCATTTTTATACAGTTGATTATTATGCTTAATAAATGCTGTATGTAAAGTACATAAATGCAACTGGTTTTTATTTGGAGAAATCATTGATGTTTTCATCTTTTGGTTATTTTTTTTTAACTAGGTGAAAGAAGCCATTCTCTGTTGCATTTTTTTTCTAGCTTTAATTGCTGTGCATTACCTCAGTCAAACTAAGACCTGTTAAAGACCTTAGCTTAAAAAAATTTCAGGATTCTCACTGTATCTAGGGTCAACTCCAATCATCCTGATCTATATCTTGCCATTTGACCCAGAAGGAGAAAGTTAGGCTGATGACTTTGCATAGCCCTCCCTCACTTAAATCCAATTCATTTGCAAGTTATGACAACTGTTTTCTAAAAGCCATGGTCCTCCCTAAGAACAAAGGTCAAATAACATCATAGATGTATGATGCTTTCTGTTAAGAAAGGTGGAATCAAGCTTCCATCTGAAAGCATGTGGTAAAAGTTATGAAGTGCTGGAAATAATAATTATGTATTGTATCCAGCCCTGTTCCTTTCTACTTTTGCAGAAAAACTAAAAGATTGGCCACCATTCATGCTAGAGTTTGATTGTTCCTTATATTAACAGTATGTAAACTTTCTATTTTGACTTTAAATAGACTTGCTTTTTCATTGTGTTGGACTTTTTATGACCATATGGATGAGCAGAAATTTTCCATGTTCTCTTATTTAAGGGGTTCTCTATTTCTTATGAATTATATGCTTTTCAAGTCTTTTAAAATTTAATTTGAATTGTTAATTTTGTTCATTAATCTGCTAAGACTCCTTACACCACATTAATCTTTTCACTTTAGCTTTCATTTTTTTGGGTAAGGGAATCTTAAATTTTTATCATCAGATTTGTTGCCTTTAATCAGGTGAAATATAACACAAATTTCTGCTGCATATGCCAGCTAGACATTGATATTCCAATGCCTTTCCACAGATCTTCAATAACTTTCTGAGGTTGTTTTTGCCAGGTAGTGTTGATGCCTGTCTTTTAAAAGCATTCTATGACAGTAGTGACAGCCCCTGTATATATTACTACTATATGCAGGTTCTGAAATGTTTTTAGACTTTCTGTAAAATATTGTGGGAGAAAGTATTCATTCAAAATAGTTATATATAGCAAACACGTGCTTTAAAAATTACTCTGTATAATTGTATAATTGGTCTGCTAGTTGAATTGTTGCCATCAGACTGAAAAAAGAATTTTTTTGAAATTCTAGTAAGCCCACCTCCTCTCAAAAATTATTTTAGAGATCATAATTGGTTTTGTGATACATATTTTTAATAGGAAGAATTACTGGAATTTGAATTAAGTGAAAAGTTTCAATGACCTCAAGGTCTTCAATATTTTTCTCTTTAGAGTTTAGTACTATAGCTCTTCCATCTTACCTCTTATTTCTCAGTTTAAGGATAGAATTCATAGTTATGATTGCCTTGCATTGCCCTGCAATATGCTTCTGTATACTTGGAACTGAAGTTGCTATTGACAAAAAGCAGTATGGAGCCCTTATTTATAAATGATAAAATCTGTTACCAATTTTGTTTTGTTACAGTGATGGTCATAGTTAAAGCATTCATATCTTTAGGCTATTTTATGTTTCCTCATGGTTTATCTTTTTCAATGATCAACACAATTGCCATTGAAGCATTTGTAGCAAGTGAAGTATTAGCATTTTTCATTTGTTCTCATGTAGCTTGCCATCTTTGTGTGATCAGTTAGTCAACAAGCATTTATTAAGCACTTATTATGTACCATTGACTGAGAATACAAATATACAGACAGAGAAAGATAGTCCTTGCACTCAGCTTAAATGCTAGTGTAGGAAGACAGATAATAAAAGAGAAGGAAGAGGGGGAAAGGAATGCACTTGTCTCAGGGGTATTTTAAAGAAAATCCTGAAGAAAGTCAGGAGTCCAGTGAAGAGAAGAGAAGACATGATTGGTCAATGTTCAGATGGAGATTCTGGGAGGAATCAGCCAACCAGAGGGAGAGGTTACAGAGGTGGAAAATAGTGTTAAGGTGAGAAGTAGTACAAGGCTTCTTATAAATTCTGGTATGAATTGAACTAGAGAGGTACTTTCTAGTTCTGAGATTCTGTGAACTTTTGAATTCGAAAGAACACACTAATAATGTCTTCCTTCCATAACTGTCTGTACTTGTCTACTTTATTCTTTTTATATTTATTCTATATGTACTTTTACATGTGTATGTTATTTATTCTGTAGAATATGAACTCCTTACTGTGACCAAAGAGCTATAAAACTGTGCATACCCTTTGATCCAGCAGTGTCATTGATGGGTCTGTATCCCAAAGAGATCACAAAAGAGGGGAAAAGACCCACATGTGCAAAAAAATATTTAAAGCAGCTCTTTTTGTGATGGCAGGGAATTGGAAATTGAGTAGAAGCCCATCAATTAGGAATGGATGAGTTAGTTATGGTATATGAAGGTAATCAAATATTATGGTTCTATAAGAAATGAGTTACATGAACTAATTGATGCTGAGTGAAGTGAATAGAACCAGGAGAATATTGTATAATGTATATAGTAACAGCAAAATTATGTGATGATCAACTGTGATAGACTTGGCACTTCTCAGCAATACATTGATTGAAGACAATTCCAATAGACTTGGGATTAAAAATGTCATTTGCATTCAGAGAGAGAGAGAGCTATGGAGAATGAATGTGGATCAGAACATACTATTTTTATCATTTTATGTTTGTTTTTTTTTTTTCTTTCTGTGGTTTTCTCTTTTCTTCTATTTTTTTCTTACACAACATAACAAATATGGAAATATATTTAAAATGAGTGTGCATGTATAATCCATAGCAGATTGCTTGCTGTCTTGGGAAGAGAGAAATGAAGGAAGGGAGGAAGAAAAAAATTGGAATTCAAAATCTTGTACAAAAGAATATTGAAAACAATCTTTACATGTAATTAAAAAAATGAAATGTTATTGAATTTTAAAAAAAGAATGCAAACTCCTTGAGAGTAGGAATCATATCTTTTCCTGTAGTTATATTTCAACAGTAAATAGCATTTAATAGTGATTTTATAAATGCTAGTTGGTTGGTTGATTAAAGACCAATTTCAAGAGATTACTAGTTGTAGGAATTAACCAGGATTTAAACTGTTATCCTCAATGCTGTGTCGATGGTAATTGTAGGACAAGGTGCATTTATAAAGAAGGCTTTTTCCTTCTTTCTTTTTTTTAATAGCAATGCCAGAATGAAGTGCTTGTAAATATATGAATGTAATTGAATATTTATTGTCCTATAAGAAATGATGAGCGGGTTGATTTTAGAAAAGCTCGGAAAGACTTAAATGAACTGATGCTGAGTGAAATGAGTAAAACCAGAACAATGTATACAGTAACAGCAAGACTTTTACATCTTTTAGGAAGACATCTTTTTTTTTTAAGTGTTGTCATAAGTTTATTTATTTTTAATACACTGCTTTATGAATTATGTTGGGAGAGAAAAATCAGAGCGAAAGGGAAAAATTATGGGAGAAATTTTTAAAAAACAAAAAAGAAGTTAATATAGCATGTGTTGATTTACATTCAGTCTTAGGGGAGACACTATCAATTCTAGAACAAAGCACCCATCATTTTATACAAGGAAGAGCTATGACAATGTTTATCTATAGTCAGCTAAACTTTGTTTTCCTAAACTTTCAATTCATCCATGGTCCTGGTTCTCATCTTTGGAGTTAAGGAAAAAGTAATCTAATCCCTCTTCTATATGACAGTCCTCAAATACTTGAAGATGATTGTTCCTAGCTCCTTTAAAATATCTTCATGTGATAAGATTTTTCCCTTATCATACTGGTTACCCTCTTCTAGACAGGGTTCCAGTTTGTCAATGTCACTACTAAAATGCAGGATCCTATATACAGTCATATAGAAAAAATGCTCTTGTCATTGATTAGAAAAATGCAAATTAAAACAACTCTGAGATATCACCTCACATCTATCAGATTGGCTAATATGACAGAAAAGGAAAATGACAAGATGGAGGGGATGTAGGAAAATTAAGTCACTGATGCAATCGGGGGTACATCAGTTGTTGGGGGAGTTGTGAAATGATTCAACCATTCTGAAAAGCAATTGAGAACTATGCCAATAGTTCAATCAAAATGCGTATCCTTTGATCCAGCAATACAAGTACTAGGTCTATATCACAAAGAGATTTTTCAAAAAAGGAAAATATCCTTTTAGCAGCTCTTTCTGTGATGGCAAAGAATTATAAAATGAAGGGACATCTGTCAACTGGAGAATGGCTGAACAAGCTAGGGTAGATGATGCATGAAAAATGGTGAGCAAGTAAATTTCAGAAAATTCTGGAGAGACTTACATGAACTGATGCAAAGTAAAGTGAGTCAGACCAGGAAAACAGTATACACAATAACAGCAATATTGTGCAATGAGCATCTATGAATGATTTAGCTACTTTCAGCAATACAAAGATCCAAGGCAATTCCAAAGCTCTTACAATAAAAAATGCTATTAGAGTCTGAATATAGATTGAAATATATTTTTTAAACTTTATATTTTTGTGGGGGGTTTATTGCATGAATGGCCAGTATGGAAATATGTTCTACATGACCATACTATGTGTAATCTATATCGTCTTGCTTGCTCTCACAGGGATGGAGAAGGGGATGGAGAGAGAATTTGGAACTCGAAATATTTTTAAAGGTGGATGTTAAAATTGCATTTAATTGGAAAAACAAAATATTATAAACTTTTTATTATTATTTTTTATTATTTAATATTTTTATTTTCCCATTACATGTAAAACCATTTTTAATATTTGTTTTTAAAACTTTGAGTTCTAGATTCTCTCCCTTTTTCCCTACCCCTTCCAATTGAGAAGGCAAATGTGAAGTTAATATTATAAACTTTTAAAAATGTTATGCACATCTGACCACACAATTACAAGTATGGTTTAATCAAGGAAGATCACACCTTCCTTCCTTTTCTCCTTGGTAGGGAGATTACCATCTCCCTAGAAACTATATATTCTAGATACTATATGCTGAATAATTAACATGTCATTAGGTTGAGTTATTAGAATAATAGTTATCTAAAGGCTCTAGGACTTGCTTTTTATATGAACTGATGGTAAGGCATATCTTCCCCTTTGTGTATATTTGTAATAGTTTTTAAAAATAAAAGCATTAAAAAAATAAGACTTCTTTATATTTCAGAATTACAGAATTTGAGAGGCCTTGAAAGCTATCTAGCCAACCTATACTTGAGTAACAATATTTTTTATATCTCTAACAAATTTTTTTCTAGGTTCTGTTGAAAGGTCTACATTAAAGGGAGAATCAGAGGAATATTAAAATCAGCTTGGACTAGCCTGCAGGAAGCAATTTTTAATATTTTCATTGTGATTTACACTTTGGAAATCAGCAAATGCTAAAAATGAGAGCTTGATTCATTGATTTGCTTATTGTCTAGACTTAAGAAAGTGATGGAGAAAATATTGATAATGCAGATTAAACTTAAAAGTATGTCCTGTGTAATTTTTTTTCCTGGAGAGCCAATTTTTAAACTTTTGCCAGAACACATCTGGAGAGAATCCATTCTCCTTTGAGAAGATTACCAGCAATAGATGTGAAACTTGCCAGTTAATAGCTTGTGAAAACTATTTTCTACCTTTTGAAAACCAGTACAATATTTTCCCATCTCCAATCCTTTGGAAAAATCTTCCTCTCTTAACAATTCTACAAAGGTTTCTTCAACAATCACATCTGTAATTTATTTCTATTCCCAGGGATATAATTTATGTGGGCCCAGTGACTTGAACTCAATTAGGACATCTAGGTGCTCCTTTATTATCTTTCCACTTAGTGCTATTTTTATTTTACCCTTTTCAGTCTGAAGATTATTGTGCTTGATAAAGTAAATGGAAGCAAAATAAGACTTCCTATTGGGCCTCCGCTAGCATTGCCCCATTTATTCAAGTTTTTGTAGGAAATAGAAGAAGCAGCAAATTGTTCTTTTAAACTAGAAGTTTGTTACTCCCATTAGATTCTAAATTCCTTGTATAACTACATTTTAAATTTATTTTGTATAAGCCATAACATATGATGTAATGTTAGGCATATAAGAGATATTCAAAAGTAACGAAATAATTGGCTGATTTTTATTGACTAAGAAAAGATCAATATAATTAAAAGGTTTCTGGAATATTCTCTTACTATAGGAGACAAGAGGAGAACAAGTACCACAGAACTTGTCTCAGATGTCATATTTTATGAAACAGTTTTAATTAAGAAAAGGATTATGGGGAGGAATGACTAGTGATAAACTAGGAAATTTAATCTTCATTTAAAATCATGGTAGATATCAGTACCCTTAAAATATAAAGGAGAAGAATTTGCAAAGAGACCAGTTGTAATGAAAAATATGTAAAAATGACTAGTAAGGAGGAAATAAATAGATAAATTGAACAATGAATCACCCTAAGGTCCATAAAGTATACAGCTAGTATAAGGTACAAATAAAATGAAAATTGAAGGATATAAAGAAAATGAAATGAAAAAGAAATGAGAAATAGTTAGAATGTGACTTTTTGGGAAAAAATACTGGGAAATAATGTCTCTTTTATCTAGCAAAGTTGAGGAAATAGGAAATTTTGGGTACCAATCCTGACCCAAGTTGGTAACTAATTGAATTGTAGTAACTCAATATTGGGAAGATTTCAGTAACATAAAAATTCTAGAGATCAAGGGTGTGATCAGTCATAACATATTTTAAGTGATTATAGAATTTGGAGCTGGAAGAAAATTTAGATATTATCTAGTCTGACATCCTCTTTGTACAAATGGGGAAACTGAGCCCAAAGAAAAGAAGTCACTGCTGGAATTTGAACCAGGTTCTCTGTCTCTAAATCTATTGCGAGCTCTCTCTCTCTCTCTCTCTCTCTCTCTCTCTCTCTCTCTCTCTCTCTCTCTCTCTCTCTCTCTCTCTCTCTCTCTTTCTCTCTCTCTCTCTCTCTCTCTCTCTTTCTCTCTCATTTTCCTAGAAAAGGAGATAGAGTTCAACACTTCTTCAGTCAACTAACATTTATTAAGTACCCACAACAGCTCAGTAATTCACTAAGTCCCAAGTATACAAAGAAAAGACTCTCTTAAAGCTTTGTCATCTAATAATAGTTATCATTTAAATATCTAATAATGATTAATTGACAGCTAACTGTTAGTGGCTGCCAGAACAAAGAAGCAGTGTATAAGTTTTGAATTAGAAGAGAATTATGAGAGAGAATGATGTGAGATGTGAATTTAGGTCTTCTAAAGGACTAGAAAGAACCCTGAGAACCTTGAGCCCTGAGTATTAGGAGGAGAGAAAGAGGAGGTGGGAGGGCTTAGAGGACAACTGTAGTATCTACTTAACAATTTAGCTTTGCACTGGCCCTGCTTTGTTACATACACAGATTACCTTCAGTACCTTAAAATCAATAGTTTGCCTCTTCCTTCTGGTCACAGAAAAGACACCCTAATTTCTCTCTTGGGCCTATCTCAGATTATTTTCTTAGTCTTTCTCAAGGACTTTCTTCCTCCATGAATTTTCCAATCCTACTACACTACTCTCTGCAATTGGACATTGAAATTTTCCCTTAATTTCAGATGCATACTTTTTGCTTTTCCTTCTTACTCTAATTGTTTTTTTTTGTCTCCTTAGCTGACTTTGTCCTTTTTCTGATTCTTGAAAAATGGTGTTCCCCAAGATCTTCTCTTATCTCTTTACTAGACTTCCTTGGGCAATTTTATTCATCCTGGAAACTTCAACTTTTTATTTGCTTTATTCTGTGGATTACCAAATTTTTATCTCCATCAATTACTTGTCTTCTATTTTCCAGGGCCAATTTTATATTTCCTGAAGAAAACTGTTCAAAGAATCTCTTTACTGGGGTTTATTTTCCTTTTTCCTCTCTAAGAAATTATGCAAACTAAAGCTTGCAATCTTTTGTTTTGAAATGCTTACCTTTGTGAGGTCTTCCCCCCTTTTTCTGATTTCTTATTTTTTAAAAAAATAATTTCTTTATTAAAAAAAGAAAAAAAAACAGAAAAGAAAAAAACCCCAAAAAAACTCAGAGCAGAACACTGGCATGTTGTTATACCTCAATTTCTCTGCCTCAGTTTCCCTGAATTGTTCTTAAAACTTAACAGAGCTCTTTAAATCAACAAAACAGACAGAAAGTCACAAACACTGACCACACAGACACAACATTTAACATATACAAGCTATGGACAAGCTCCTGGTATTCTCAGGAATGCTGTGAGGGGAGTTTTCAGGTCCACAATCTCTTTCTCTCAGAAATTCAAATGGAGCCTTTTAAATAGACTTTTGGTGCACATTTTTTGCCTTCACAAAGAGTGCCCAGATGTTTAAAATACCCAGAACCAAATTGTATCCTAAAACACCCTGATTTGTGCCAACAGGCACCCAGAAACAAATAGTACTTTAAAAAGCACCCAGATTTGTGCCTTAATATACAGAACAGATAGCATCATATAGCATGCTATTAATGCATCCCAGATTATTTACCCTCTTCAGCATCTCATTTTTCTGGGGACCCAAGCTCTAGCAAACAGACAGACAGAAAAGGCAGAAATTTATCCTACAGGGGTTTTAAAATTGACTTTCCTTTGGCCAAGTGGAGGTGTCCACAATGAGTCTTGCTGTAGCTGAAAACTGCTCTCTTCCTGGGACTCTTAAATAAGCTAGAAGGCTAGTCTTCCTTAAACAAAGAACCCAGACTTAGTCGCCCTAAGGCTCGGGGCAGAGACCTGCTGGTCTCTAATTTCTAATCCTGCTCTCAGGTTTCATATCTTACAGGGCACCTCCAAAATGTAATGCTGGAGAAACTGGGGCAAGATAGAGATTAGAAGTTTTAAAATATTTTAATAGAGGGAGAGTTTGGACTGGCTAAGCCATTTTAGCCAGCCAGATGGGAGGGACTCTTGTCTCAAAGCATCCAACATCCAGCAAGGGATTCCAGAGACTCTTACAGGGCTCCAGCTATCAAGGAAACAAAGGTAAGTAGGGGAGTAGAGCACTGGTGAGTGGGAACTCCAGGAAAGAATCATAAATTCAATTCTGGCAAATTGGGGGCAAAGAGGAAGGATCATGCATTCTGATAAATTGGAGAAACTAGGAGCCATTAAATCTGCTTCAGAGGGTCCCATTTAAGTATTTGAGATAAGCTATCTGGGGTTTTATGACTCTTTGGAATGCTAGTGGTCAGGGTCCCCAGTCCTAATTATCTCATTCCTAATGGCCAGGAAGGGGGGGTGCCACCTAGGAGACTGAGGCAGAACAATTCAAGGAAACTGAGGCAGAACAATTCAGAAAACCTGAGGTATAACAATGTGCCCAACAGAATGTCAGGGAGGATTCAAAATATATAACAATGAATTTATAGTTCAAGAAAGAATATATAATAGTAGAAAAAATTATATTCATGAGTGTCCATTTTTACTTTCTTGTAGATTATTCTTTTGTTCTCTTCTGCATACTTTTTTTTACTTTATTCTTTTCCCCCCCTTTTATTCCCTCCCTCACCTCCCCCAGGCAGGCTATAGCTAAACACAGATATATTTAATGGATACACATGCATACATCCACACACAGATATATATATATATATATATATATATATATATATATATATATATACACATACATCCACACACAGATATATATTCATATATGTATATATGTATATATATATATATATGTACATATACATCTTCACACCTATCCACAGACCCACACAATATACATATATCTCTATATACACATATATAGAGCAACATGCATACATATCTACATATACTCAGACATATATTTATCCACATATTTAGATGTATATAAAATGTACCTAAAACAAAATGAGTATGACTGACATATAATGTAAATTATAATATAATATAATAATGTAAATTTCTCCCTTGATTCAATCTTTAAGTCTGACTATGTCTAAAATCAATGATTACTAGCCATACATTTTTTCCTAATAAACTCAATTCCTGATCCCTCTTCTCTCCTTTTTTCTGATAACTCTTCCACTTTACTTCTGCTCCTTAACTTGCTTCGATATTACTTAACTCCCCTCACACACACACACTCCTGGATCCTTTCCTTATCTTCTTCTCCCATCCTTTGCCTCCCCTTTCTCCAATCTCCTCTTTCACCTAGACCAAAAAATCTAAATAACTGAATGAATCTGGGAAGGGAAGATCTTCAGGGTTTCTAACTAAAGCAGAAATGACTGCTATTTACATTCAATTTGAGTCAATCAAGATCCAAACAATGACCAAATGGGACTTGACCTATTAGTGGCCAATTAAAATCAGATTTGTTTTGATTTAAGGCCTGGTTCTCAAGTAAGGAATATATCCAATAAACCCCAAGAAACCTTGGGAGGATTCAGAGATGCAAAAGAGAAAAAAATGCTTCTAATAGCAGCTGTAGATAAGGATGTTATTCTATGTGGACAGAGGAAAGGAGGGAAGGAGAGAAAAAGAGAAGGAAAGAAAGAGGAAGAAAGGAAGGAAGGAAAAGGAAGGAAGGAAGGAAGGAAGGAAGGAAGGAAGGAAGGAAGGAAGGAAGGAAGGAAGGAAGGAAGGAAGGAAGGAAGGAAGGAAGGAAGGAAGGAAGGAAGGAAGGAAGGAAGGAAGGAAGGAAGGAAGGAAGGAAGGAAGGAAGGAAGGAAGGAAGAATGGTTCTTTCTGATCATGTCGAAGCAGCACAGCTGGCCCTAGCATTCCTAATCCCAGGAAGTTCCCTCAGTCTTTCCCGACTCAGATCCCAAACTCCTTATGCTGTCCAGAAAGTGAAAGTTTTTGTGGTTCCTGCTGAGGCTCCATCCAAACCCTTCTTACCCCACAGATCCCCATTTGTTATTTCTGTGGAGCTAGCTGGAAGTGTTTGAATTTCATACTGCTTAATTCCTGACCTGAGATATTTCTTCAGATATTCTTGGGTTGTACCAGGAGGATCCTGCAGTGCCTCAAGACTTCTTGGTTTTTCATCAATCTATGTTTGTCCTGAGGCATAAATTTGTTTTATGTGTGGGGGAAATATGGAGAGCTTGAAATTTACTGACTTATTCTGCCATCTTCTTAGAATCCTCCACCAAATCTATTGTTCTTTCCCGTATACTAAACTACAACCTTCAATACTACCTTGCATCCTGCTATATGGTTTAAAAAATTGTGGCTAGGTAGCAAGAAGTTGGATGTGAGCTATATGCAATAATAATTCACGTGGATGGAAATCAGTTTTCTGTAAATCGTACCAATCTTGAAGATATTAGAAAACCAGAAAATGAGTAAGCAGAACTCAGGATGGCTGGCCTATGAATGAAAATTTATGCACTTTATTTTTAGAAAAGGCCCTCTTTTATTAAATGTAATGCTTATAAATGGTTATATACAAGTACACATATACATTTATGCAAATAATTCTATATTAATTGATTCAAGTCTCACAATAATTCAATGAAGTAAAAGTATAAGTGTTATCAGTCCTATTTTACAGAAAGTGAAATTGAGATTTAAAAATATTACATGACTTGCTCAAGGTCACATAGCTAGTAAGTGGCAGAGCCAGCCTGGATTTATTGACCTCTAGTCATGTTTTCTCTCTACTAGACCATAAGCCAAATTAAGATGGAGATGAAGGGCACACCAAAAGCCTCACCTAGTAATAACAGACATCATGTGGGCAAAAACCACAACAATAAAATCTATAAAAGCAGTTGCAAGAACTTAAAAGACATGGATTTCTAGGGCCATTTACTTCAGGGGCAAATAGTCTTAAACACTTCAGTAAGCCCTGAGTACATTGCATTGCAACAGAATTCACTAATTAGTTTCCATTTAATGACCATGAATCATCAAGAAAAGGTTAAGTGAAATTGAGTATCTTCTGTCTAAAGTGTAAGAATACAAGAAAGTGTGGAGATTTTAGAAAGATGTCTATTCAAAGTAGTTTAAATTAAAAAAAAGTTTTAAGGAAAAAAATTTATATTAAGAACTATTGTTAAATCAGACTACAATTCTAATTATTAATGTGACTGATTCTTTTCAATAGGAAGAAAGATGAAATCAGGAAAAAACTGAAGAAATTAGACTAGGAAATAGTTATTCCCCTTTCATACAAAAGTTTGAAATTTTTGGTTCCAAAAAAGAATGACAATTAAATTAGAAATACATTAAAACTAAAAATTCAGGAAGTTAAAATGTTTGTATAAATGTTAAATGTTATAATGTCTTAAAGATTTCTTTATAAATAATGTATGTTCTTCTCCACCCACTCTCATAACTAACAAGAATAACCCATGAGAGTGGTTTATAAATGTTTTTAGGCCCATCAGATGCAGAAAGCATTAGTTCAAAGATAGGCAAATTTAATGACCCCATAAATAGGACAGTTCGTTTTTTGGAATGAATAGTTTGCCCAGATATAATCTTCATTCTCCTAGTAACTGTCTTTTGAATAAGCTTTCTTTGCTAGAGAAGTGTGACACATTCCTAAGGGAACAGGGGAGCCTATCAGGCAAGACAAAAAGCTCAAACAGCTTAGAAGATGCCAAACCCATTGACCGCTGGAGCAGAGTAAGGCAGCAGATGTTGTTGTTACCATGGAAACCAGTGGGTGGATCCAAATAAAGAAGAGGCTGGATTTTCAAGGCTGAGACCAAAGGGAGACTGCACTTTGTCCTTCTCCAAGATTCCTTTGCTGTAAGGTGCAAAAGGCAAAAAAGAGAGAGTGCATGTACTCTGTAGTTTTTTTCCTTGCTATCTTTCTCCTTGTAAAGGAGCAACATGTAAAATCAGCCATCAACTGGAAACATTATGCCTCTTGTAGATTAATGAGATGCTTGCTTCCCGGAGAGCTGTTATCCTAACTCCTGGCTTCCTCTGTCTCACTAACCATTCCCTCTTTGAATCTTTCTTGACCCATTAAAATGATTTCTGAAGAACGTTAGAAAGGAGTCCAAAAAGAATTTTAGAGAATTATTGCCAGATGTCTGATGATAGATAGCCTATTGAGGAGCCCAATTATAATGAGTGGGTGGGTGAATCTATCACTTGAAATAAAAAAGATATGGAAAACTTTTCCTCAGCTCCTTTGTGGGTCCTAGTAAAGTGAACATAACAATGCAATCTTTTAGTCTAAACTCTACTGAGGGTGCAGAGACAACATAGCATGGTGGATTGAGAGTTTGTTTCAAATTTAGGAAAAACTGGATTTAAGTGCTGCCTCTAATTCATACTGCCCGAGAGACTTTGGGTAAAGCATTAAATCTCTCAGTGATCATAGGGAGCTCTCTAATACTTTATGTTGCAGAGAAGATGTCAATCTATAACAATAGAGATAATTCCTTTATCTGGCAGTAATCTGTAGTCATGAAATCATGGATTCAGTCCTTATCCCCTATATTGAAAGCATTTGTAAAGATGGACCCAGGAGCTCCTTTTATGTAGGAAGAAGTCAGTTGAAAATAGTTTTCATTCCTTTCTAAAACTGTTCACTATGCCTGCTTCTTTATGGACATAAAGGGAATCCTTGGCATAGGCCTCAAAGTATGTAGGATGTATAAACACATCTAGTCATTCCATCATGGTAAAGAGAAAAACTGCTTTCTGTAATCTTTACAGAGGAGAGACTTTTATGGAGGTGACTTAGAATTTCTTAGATGTAGGATCGCTGGGATACGTAGAGGAAGAGAAGAAAAATCCACATAGCAGTATACTCTGAGAAATGCATGCAACAATGAAGATTTTGCTTCAAGGGATATATGCCAGTCATCTCTTCTCTCCTTCCCCTTCCCCTCCCCCCTTATTCCAATCAGAGCTCTTTTGTTAGGAGAAAAACTTTCAGAAAGTCTAGTTCAATAGAACCGGTAAAATTAGCTATTCATCTCAGTTATTCAACTTTTTGTCCTCAATTTCCTTCCTCTGTGGTTTTAGCCATATAATCATTTACTTCGATAACATTCCTTTCTCTCTCTGTGAATAAACTGGACCTTCTGCCATTTTATCCCCAGTAACCTTTAATCCTGGGCAACTTCTAACAACTTTCTTTTCTTTCCTACTTGAATGCTTTTGAATGCTGATATAGTATAACACTTTGAAGGTGTCCCAAGATTCTATTCTTTATTTTGTTCTCTTTATTGTTTGCTATTAATAATTTGAAAGGAAATTTAGGAGAAATGGTTATCAAAATTGCAAATTACAAGAAGCTGGAAGGGAAAACTAGTATATCATGTGGAAGAATCAGAACCCCCAAAGGTAATAACAGATTATTAATGATGGCTCAAATCTAAGAAGGTGAAAATTAATAGATATTAATGTAAAGTTCTACAACTTGTTTTTAAATGCAAAATTAAAAAAAAACAATAGATAAATTGGTAGGCAAAAATTCCTGTGAAAAAAGAATTGAGATTTTAGTGAACTATAATCTCAATACGATTTAACAATGTCATGGCAGTCAAAAAAGCTAATAAAATCTCTAACTGCAATATTATGAAGATAAAATCAACAAGACGTACACTAATTCATTTCAGAACATTAAAGAGAGAAAAGAATAAAAGATAACTCAGAAGTTTTGAGCTTAATTGACTGGGAGAATGTTGGTACAAGTAAGAGAAATAAATAAATCAATGGGAGGACCAGTTTTGGGGAAGAAGATGAGTTGAATTTGTGATATAGAATCATAAAATAAGAGTTAAATGAGACATAAGAGGCCCTGTAGTTCAACTTTTTTTTGTTAAGAATGAGGAACTAAGCCCCAAATATGTTAAATAATTTTCATAAAATCACACAAGTAGTAAGTAGCAGAGCCAGAATTTGAACCCATGTCCTCTGATCAATGTTGAATTTGTGTTGCCTCTAGGAACTTCAAATAGATAACTATTTGTGATTTGAAATATAGTGTATAGTATGTATATGTGTGTGTGTGTGTGTGTGTGTGTGTGTGTGTGTGTGTGTGTGTGTGTGTGTGTGTAATGTCCAGTCTAGGTCTCTGGAGGGCCTCAGGATCAGTTAGAGTCAGGATCAGTCAAATCCTTGGTCTTTAGGAGAAGTGAAAGAGGCAGGCAGACTGCCATGTGGCTCGTCAAAGATGGATCCTAGACTCTGGAATCCAGATTCTGAAGTCTTTCCTGCTGAGTGTGCTGCGGCAGAGAAACGCTGACTCTCCCCTCAGCCCTCCTATGTTTCCCTATGATTACCTCACCATACCACATTCAGCAGGTGCCAATCCTGAGGAGAGCCATCACATCACCATATCATCTAAGTATATGTTTATAGAACTATTATATCACGTTGATAAGTACTTAGCCTTAAGTACTCTGCTATTCTGGATTCAAGTACACTTTTTCAGAGTTCCAGCCCTCTACATATCTCTGTCTTGTCTCTTGTCTTTGTCTCTGTCTGTCTGTCTGTCTTTATATATATATATATATACACACACACACACATATATATATATATGTCTTTTCTTCTATTAGACTGCAAACATATATATATGTATGTGTGTGTCTTTTCTTCTATTAGACTGCAAACTTATTCAGAACAGAATCTGTGTTGTATCTGTCCTTATAACTTTAGGAAGTATCACAATACCTTGCACTTAGTACACATTTAATAAATGAATCCATGAACATTCATTTCCTTCTATGTCTGTGAATTATTTTTCCGGTAACTAAAATATTCTTGGTTGGGATATTTCTCTTCCCACTGTTTTTAGGACAACTTGTTCCTCCTAGCCCTGGAAATAATTTTTTTTCAAAAGGAGTATAATCACTGGGTTTTAATTATGGGGTATCATCCCCTGGGGATTTGGGAAAGGATCCAAAATATAATTCAAGTGGTGGAAAACAAGATTTAGGCAATGGCATGAAAGGGAATGTTTAGTTTAGAAAAGCAAAAGCTAAGAGTGAATAAATTTTACAAAAAAAAAAAGGGTATGCTTTGACCCAGCAGTGCTACTACTGGGATTATATCCCAAAGAAATACTAAAGAGCGGAAAGAGACATATATGTGCCAAAATGTTTGTGGCAGCTCTTTTTGTTGTAGCTAGAAACTGGAAGATGAATGGATGTCCATCAGTTGGAGAATGGTTGGGTAAATTGTGGTATATGAAGGTTATGGAATATTATTGCTCGGTAAGAAATGACCAGCAGGAGGAATACAGAGAGGGTTGGAGAGACTTAAATCAACTGATGCTGAGTGAAATGAGCAGAACCAGAAGATCACTGTATACTTCAACAACAATACTGTATGAGGATGTATTCTGATGGTAGTGGAAATCTTCAACATAAAGAAGATCCAACTCACTTCCAGTTGATCAATGATGGACAGAGGTAGATACACCCAGAGAAGAAACACTGGGAGGGGAATGTAAATTGTTAGCACTAATATCTGTCTGCCCAGGTTGCATGTACCTTCGGATTCTAATGTTTATTGTGCAACAAGAAAATGATATTCACACATATGTATTGTACTTAGACTATATTGTAACACATGTAAAATGTATGGTATTGCCTGTCGTCGGGGGGAGGGAATAAAGGGAGGGGGGGTAATTGGGAAAAATGAATACAAGGGATAATATTATAAAAAATATATATATATATAAAATTAAAAAAAAAAAAAAAAAAGGGTATGAAAGTTTCATCTAAAGAGAAAAAAGTAGCCATTCACTTATACTACAATAGGGGAGCATCAGGATATAGCATTGAATTGAAGTAGATGATATGATAGCAGTGTAGTAGGGTTGGAAGGGAAGCAAGGTTGAGTTTAGTTTTGTATCTATGTCGTTTGACTAGTGCAATCTTCTATGGTTATAAAGTGATTTAACAAATTTAAGGGTGGTAAAGGAGAAGACATGAAGAACAGCCAACAGAAATTCCTTCTAGTCAAAAAGACTCAAGGTCCTTTGATTCCAGGGTAGAAGAGTATTTGGTTCCTATACAAACCAACACATCTTGGAGTATAATCAGTTCTTCTGAAGTGCCTCAAAATCTGCTTTGGATATAGAGCAAGAGAAAATGAGGACAGACCCACCAAATAGAAGCAAGCTTGCTTTCTCTAAGTTCTGAGGGGCTTCAGTTCTTACATAAGGGCAAACTATACAGATTATTTTTGCTGAACTCAGACTTGAAGGGAAATGATAGATTGAAAAAAAGATAAGCAAGTATAGGAACATATTTTATTTGAGACAGAAAGGAAACAATGGTTCCAGATACTCAAGGTCCAAGTAATTCTGGTAGTTACGGGGATGAATAAGACATGAACAAAATGAATGAGTGTGGTCAGACAGCCAGGGAACAGGAGCATCCCTACACAACTCAATACCTTCCTCTTCAATTCATTTATCAAGCCCACTAAAAGCGTTCAGTAGGGAAAAGATTATGACTTTTTTTTTGCAGCTCATGTACTCTCATATTTACCAGGGCTTTGCATTCTAGGGCTATTGTCCCAGAATCAACAGATTCTCCCTATAAGAACTATTCTCTTTTGGTTGTTTGACTTTTTCCTTACTAGATCCCTTCAAATCAAACTCAAATAAAAATCAATATGACTGGTTCGCCTTCTGGTAAAGTTTAAAACCTCTTAGAATTTAGAGAAAGCAGGGAAAGGGCTTGTGTCTCCTCAAGCAGTTATTCCTTCATCTCCTCTTGTCCAGAATTCAAGACGTTTGGGGGAATTTCCAAAAGCAACCTTATAGTGCAATCCAAATGATGGATTGACTTGTAGAATTCTTGATTTCAGAGTTAGAACAGACATTGAAATCCTTGCCTAACCCTCTCACTTTATAGATCTAAGAGCTGAATCAAAGTAGTTAATTGACCTCATCAGTGACATACATCTAGCTAATTATCTAA
This sequence comes from Sminthopsis crassicaudata, assembly GCF_048593235.1. Lineage (NCBI taxonomy): Eukaryota > Metazoa > Chordata > Mammalia > Dasyuromorphia > Dasyuridae > Sminthopsis > Sminthopsis crassicaudata. The sequence continues at coordinate 602,901,941 of NC_133617.1, read as the reverse complement.
AGCAGGATTTGAACCCAGGTCTTTCTGAATCCAGGTCCAGTGTTCTGACCATAAACTGGTCTTGGCTTTCCTCAAACTTTCCAATTTCATCAGAGCAGAAAGTTCTTAACAAATTATTAGACCATCTAGTGAATTAAGAGAGTCCATTCTTTCTGATTTTGCTATCACATCTCATACCATGACCTGAGGAATTTCAGACCTCCTTTGAAGTACTACAGTCATGTTGACATAACATTTCAATAAAAATCCTTACACATAGTTTTGTTTTATTTTATTTCCTTAGGAGGTATTTCCTTAGGAGTTCTCTTGTCCTTACTGGAATTCTTCAAACAAAGATATCTCCAAATTCAGTGTCTTTCCCACCAAACTACATTAAATTATCTCTAAGATGATGAAAGAGACAGAGCCAAGATGGCAGAGAAAATCCAAGACGTTACCTGAGTTCTCCTGTTTCCCTCAGAAACAATGTTAAATCAATTTTCTAAATGGATTTAGGAGTGAAAGAATTAACAAAAGATGGAGTGAAACTATTTTCCAGCTTAAGATAATTTAGAAGGACTTCAGGAAAGGTCAGTCTCACTCAGGTAAAAAAGAAGCACTATCCAGTGCACACAGTGCCCAAGAGAGTTAGCAAAAAGTTCTTCACCACAACACAGATCAGAAGCTCCCTTGCTCTTAGCTCAGTGGTCTTCTGTGAAGATTCCAGCCCCGGGAAGAAGGCATATTGTGAGCATTGGAACCCTGGTACAACACGTGCAACTAGACTGGGTCACCTCCAAGGCAGCAGGCAAGCAAGCCATAAACACCTTAAGAAAGGTGGAAGTCTCGGCATAAGAATCTGTACCTCAGAAGCAGAGTTTTGTTTTTGTTTTCTGTTTTTTTATTTTTAAGTCATGACATAGGCTAAAAATGACTAAGAAACAGAAAAGAGCCTTGACCATAGAAAGCTACTATGGTAACAGGGAACATCAAAACATAAACTTAGAGAGAACAATATTGTCAAAATGCCTAGATGTAAAGTCTTAAAGGGAAATAGGAGTTGGTTTCAAGCCTACAAACTCCTCTTGGAAGATCTCAAAAAGGATTTTAAAAGCCAAGTAAGAGAGGTAGAAGTAAAATTGGGAAAATAAATGGGAGTTATGTAGGAGAATTATGAAAAAAAGTCAACAGCTTGGCAAAGCACAAAAATTGACTGAAGGAAACAACTCTTTTAACATAGAATTAGCCAAATGGAAAAAGGAGTTACAAAAGCTAACTAAAGCAAATAATTCCTCAAAAATTAGAATTTGTCAAATTGAAGTTAATGACTCTTTGAGACATCAAGAATTAGTCAAACAAAATCAAAAGAATGAAAAAAATAAAGAAAAAAGAAAATGTAGACTACCTCATTGGAAAAAAAAAAGCAATTGACCTGTATAATAGATCCAGAAGAGATAATTTAAGAATTATTGGATGACTTGAAGACCATGAATTAAAATGTAAACAGCATTTTTCAAGAAATATCAAGAAAAACTTGCCTGATATCCTAAAACCAGAGGGTAAAATAGTTGTTGTTGATCACTTCAAAGAATCCCCAAAGAGATCCCAAAATGAAAACTCCAAGGAATATTGTAGCAAAATTCCAACATTATCACTTCAGGGAGAAAATACTATAGGCAGTCAGAAAGAAACAATTCGAACATAAAGAAGCCACAGTCAGGATTACACAGACTTGGAATATGATATTCTAGAAGGCAAAGTAGTTTGCCTTATAACAAAGAATTAACTACATAGAAAAACTGAGCATAATATTTCTTTTTTTTAATTTTTAAATTTTTTAAATTAATTTTTATAATTATAACATTTTCTTTTACAGTACATATTCATAGGTAATTTTTTTTACAACATTATCCGTTGTACTCCCTTCTGTTCCAAATTTTTCCCCTCCTTCCCTCCATCCCCTCCCCTAGATGGCAGGCATTCCCATACATATTAAATATTTTATAGTATATCCTAGGTACAATATATATGTGCAGAACCGAATTGTGTTGTTGTTGTTGTAAAGGAAGAATTGTATTCGGAAGCTAAAAATAATCTGGGAAGAAAAACAAAACAAAACAAAACAAAACAGTGCTCACAGTTTACATTCATTTCCCAGTGTTCCTTTTCTGGATGTAGCTGATTCTGTCCATCATTGATCATCTGGAATTGGATTAGCTCTTCTCTATGTTGAAGACATCTACTTCCATCAGAATACATCCTCTTACAGTATCATTGTTGAAGTGTATAATGATTTCCTGTTTCTGCTCGTTTCACTTAGCATCAGTTGATGTAAGTCTCTCCAAGCCTCTCTGTATTCCTCCTGTTGGTCATTTCTTACAGAACAATAATATTCCATAACATTCATATACCATAATTTACCCAACCATTCTCCAATTGATGGACATCCATTCATTTTCTAGTTTCTAGCCATTATGAAAAGGGCTGCCACAAACATTTTGGCACATACAGGTCCCTTTATCTTCTTTAGTATTTCCTTGGAATATAAGCCCAGGAGTAGCACTGCTGGATCAAAGGGTATGTGCATTTTGATAACTTTTTGGGCATAATTTCAGATTGCTCTCCAGAATGGTTGGGTTTTTTCACAACTCCACCAACAATGTATTAGCGTCCCAGTTTTCCCACAGCCCCTCCAACATTCATCATTATTTGTTCCTGTCATCTTAGCCAATCTGACAGGTGTGTAATGATATCTCAGAGTTGTCTTAATTTGCATTTCTCTGGTCAATAGTGATTTGGAACACTTTCATATGAGTGGAAATAGTTTTAATTTTATCATCTGAAAATTGTCTGTTCATATCCTTTGACCATTTATTAATTGGAGAATGGCTCTTATAAATTAAAGTCAATTCTCTGTATATTTTGGAGATGAGACCTTTATCAGAACCTTTAACTGTAAAAATATTTTCCCAATTTGTTACTTCCCTTCTAATCTTGTTTGCATTAGTTTTGTATGTGCAGAAACTTTTTAATTTGGTGTAATCAAAATGTTCTATTTTGTGATCAATAATGGTCTCTAGTTCCCCCTTGGACACAAACTCCTTCCTCCTCCACAAGTTTGAGAGGTAAACCATCCCATGTTTCTCCAATTTATTTATAATTTCATTCTTTTTCCCTAAATCTTGGACCCATTTTGATTTTATCTTAGTATGTTGTGTTAAATGTGGGTCCATGCCTAGTTTCTGCCATACTAATTTCCAGTTTTCCCAGCAGTTTTTGTCAAATAATGAATTCTTATTCCAAAAGTTGGGATGTTTGGGTTTGTCAAACACTAGATTGCTATTTTTATTCACTATCTTGCCCTGTGAACCTAACCTATGCCACTGATCAACTAGTCTGTTTCTTAGCCAATACCAAATGGTTTTGGTGACTGTTGCTTTATAATATAGTTCTAGATCAGGTACAGCTAGACCACCTTCATTTAATTTTTTTTTCATTACTTCCCTTGAAATTCTCGACCTTTTATTCTTCCATATGAACTTTGTTGTTATTTTTTCTAGGTCATTAAAATAGTTTCTTGGGAGTCATTGGTATAGCATTAAATAAATAGATTAGTTTAGGGAGTATTGTCATCTTGATTATATTCTCTCCGGCCTATCCAAGAGCACTTAATGTCTTTCCAATTATTTAAATCTGACTTTATTTTTGTGGCAAGTGTTTTGTTGTTTTGCTCATATAATTCCTGGCTTTCCTTTGGTAGATATATTCCCAAATATTTTATACTATCGACCGTTATTTTGAATGGAATTTCTCTTTATATCTCTTGCTGTTGGATTGTGTTGGTAATGTATAAAAATGCTGAGGATTTATGTGGATTTATTTTGTATCCTGTAACTTTGCTAAAATTCTGAATTGTTTCTAATAGCTTTTTAGCAGAGTCTTTGGGGTTCTCTAAGTATACCATCATGTCATCTGAGCATAATATTTCAAGAGAAATGATAGATATTCAACAGAGTAGGGGACTTTCAAGTTTTCCTAATGAATAGACCAGAGCTAAACAGAAAATGCAATCTTCAAATACAAGAGTCAAGAGAAGCATAAAAAAGGTAAATAGGAAAGAAAAAAAATTATTCAATAAGATAAAACTGTTTACATCCTTACATGAGAAGATAATACTTATAACTCTTGAGAAGTATATCTCTATAAGGGAAGTTAGAAACAGTATATATAGATGGAGGATATGGATATAAGGTGACTTTGATGCCATGATATAAAAAAATAAGGGGTGAAAAAGGATTGTACTGGAAGAAGAGAAAGGTGAAAGTAAAATAGGGTAAGTGACATCATGTGAAGAGATGCTAGAGACCTCTTATAATAGGGAGAAAGAGGATGGGAGGGAAGAGTGTGAGCATTGTTTAAACCTTACTCTGATCAGATTTGGTTCAAAGAAGGAATAACATACACACTCAGTTGAATATGGAAATTTATTTTACCAAATAGGGAAGTAGAAGAGAAAGGGGGAAAGAAAAGAGGGAGCTGGTAGAAGAGAAGACAGCCTGAGAGATAGTGGTCAAAATTAAAACACTGGTAAGGAGAGCGAAAAGAATGAAAAGGGATCAGATACAGAGGAGGGAAATATACAGTTAGTTACTGAGTATGAATGGGTTGAACTCTCCAGTAAAAAGGAAGTGGGTGGCAGAGTAGATTAAAAAACATAATCGTATCATATTCTGTTTACAAGAAACACATATGAAGTGGTGAGATCCACACAGAGTAAATAAAGGTAAAGTTGGAGCAGAATATATTATGCTTCAAATGAAGTAAGGAAAACAGGGTTAATGATCCAGATTTTAGACAAAGCAAAAGCAAAAATAGATCTAATTAAAAGAAATAAGGAAGGAAACTACAATCTAAAAGGTATCACAGACAATGAAGTAATATCAATACTTAACATATATACATCAAGTGGTGTAGCACCAAATTCCTTTAAGAGAAGTTAAATGAGTTACGGGAAGAAATATACAACAAAAATGTCAACTTCAGCATCTCAGAACTAGATGAATTTAATTACAAAATAAACAAGACAGAAGTCAATGAAGTGAATAAATTTTTTAAAAAATTAGATATATTAGCCCTCCAGAGAAAATTGAATGGAAATAAAAAGATATATAAAAATTTCTCAGTGGTACATAGCATTTACACAAAAATTGACCATGTATTAGGGCATAAAAACCTTCAAAATAAAAAACCCAAAATCTATGGGATGTTGTCAAAGAAATTCTTAGAGGAGATTTTATGTTGCTAAATATTTACTTAAATAAAGTACAACGAAATAGAGAAAGAAAAGATTAATAAATTAGTGATGTAACTAAAAAAGATAGGAAAAGAACAAATTTAAAATTCCCAATTGAATACTAAATTAGAAATTCTGAAAATCAAAGGAGAAATGAATAAAATTGAAAGAAAGAAAGCTAATGAACTAATAAATAAAAATGAATTAGTTTTATGAAAAAAATAAAATAAATAACTGTTTAGTTATTTTGATCAGAAAAATGAAAGCCAGTATCAAAAAGAATACCAGTATCAAAAGTGAAAAGAAGGAATTCACCACTAATTAAGGGAAAATTAAAGCAATAATTAGGAACTATTTTGCTCAACTGTATGCCAACAAATCTGACAATCTAAATGAAATGGATGAATATTTACAAAAATATAGATTGCCCATATGAACAGAAGAGAAAATAAAATACTTAAATAGTTCCATTTCAGAAAAAGAAATTGAACAAGTTTATCAATAAACTTCCTAAGGAAAAATCCCAAGGGTCAGAGGTATTTACAAGTGAATTCTACCAAACCTTTAAAGAACAATTAATCCAACACTTTGTAAACTTTTTGCAAAAACAGGGGGAAGAAAGATTCCTTCCAAATTCCTTTTATGACACAAATACAGTGCTGATATCTATTTTTCCCCACCTACTTGCTTAACAATTGGGTTTTTTTTTTTATAGCTTTTTATATACAAAACATATGCATAGGTAAATTTTCAATATTGACCCTTGCAAAAACTTCTGTTACAATTTTCCCCCTCTTTCCCTCTATCCCCTTCCCTAGATGACAGGTAATCTTATACATGTTAAATATGTTAAAGTATATGTTAAATACAATATATGTATATATATTTATACATTTATCTTGTTATGGTGCTGATATCTAAACCAGGAAGAGCCAAACAGAGCAAGAAAATTATAGAGCAATTTCTCTCATGAATATTGATGAAAAACTTTAAATAAAACATCAGCAAAAAGTTTATATAAATATATTACCCGGATGATATACTATGATCAGGTAGGATTTATAGCAGGAATGCAGAGCTGATTCATTATTAGGAAAAACTATCAGCACAATTGATCATATCAATAACAAAACTAACAGAAATAATATTGTCTCAATAGATACAGAAATTTTTTTTTTTGGACAAAATGTAAAGGGCTAGAGCTGAGCAAATGCACTTGGATAATGGAGCACGAGAGACTAATTGCCAATTGGAGAATTCTCTATTAACATGTTTGAAGGGTGACCCTCCCCAACTATTCTGTGCTGGCTCTATTGGTGTGTGTGGACAAAGAAGAGGAAGTGACTTGAGGCATTCTCCTAGGGTGGAGAGAAAGGAAGGAGGTGTGGAGATTGCTAGATCTAATGCCCTGACCACCACCTCAAAAGACCAAGAATAAAGACTTTTGATTATCCTGACTCCGGCTGATTTCTGAGGAGACAGAGTTTCAGCAACAAAATATAGCACCCATTCCTATTAAAAATGAGAAAGCATAGGAATAAATGGAGTTTTCCTTAAAATGGTAATTAGTGTCTAGTTAAAACCATCAACAAATGTTATATGTAATGGGAATAAACCAGAAACATTCTCAATGAGATTGGGATGAAACAAGAATACCTATTATCAGTGTTATTATTTAATATTGTACTAAAAATGTTAGCTTTAGCAATAAGAGAAGAAGAAATTAAAAGAATTAGAAGAGGCAATGAGAAAACAAAACTATCATTCTTTGCATATGATATGATGGTATACTTAGAAAATCCTAAAGATTCAACTAAAAATCTATTTGAAACAATTAACAACTTTAGGAAAGTTGCAGGATATAAAAAAAACTCACATAAATCATCAGCTTTTCTATATATTGCCAACAAAGACCAGCAGCAAGAGAAAGAGAAATATTAATTTACTTATTCAGTGTCAATCAATAAAACTACCAAAAATATTTTATAGAGCTAGAAAAAAAGAGTAGGAAAATTTATCTGGAAGAACAGAAAGTCGAGAATATCAAGAGAATCAAAGAAAATAACAAAAAGAAAAGGAAGGTGGCCTGGCTGTAGTAGATCTAAAACTATTAGAAAGCAGCAATTTATAACCAAAAAAGAATTAAACAACATTGTGAAAGACAAAATGGACAACTTTGATTATATTGAATTACAAAGGTTTTGCACAAACAAAACCAATACAGCTCAAATTTAACGGAAAGCAGAAAGCTAAAAAACAATTTTTACTGTCAATATATTTGATAAAATCCTTATTTCTAAAACATATAGAGAACTGAATCAAATTTATAAGAATACGTCATCCCCCAAATGATAAATGGTCAAAAGATATAAATAGGCAATTTTCAGATGAGGAAATTAAACAATTTATATGCAAATTAAAACAAATCTGGGGTACCACTTCACACCTATCAAATTGGCTAATATTATAGAAAGGATAAATGATCTATTATGGAGAAGTAGAAAAACTGGAATACTAATGTATTCTTGGCAGCGTTGTTAACTGATTCAGCTATTCTAGAAAACAATTTGGAACTGTGCTCAAAGGACTATAAAACTATAGATACCATTTTATTCAGCAATACCACTACTAGGTTAGTATCCCAAGGAAATCATTAAAAAAAGAAAAGGCCACATATGTAAAAATATTTATAGAAGATCTTTTTGGGTGGTAAAGAATTGGAAATTGAAAGGATGTCCATCAACTGAGAAATGGTTGAACAAATTATGGTATATGAATGTAATGGAATACTATTGTTCTATAAGAAATTAGGAGCAGGCAAATTTCAGAAAAACCTGGCAAGACTTACATGAACTGATGCTGAGTGAAGTAAGCAGATCCAAGAGAACATTGTACACAGTCACAGCAATATTGTGTAATGATAGAAAACTCTTCTCAGCAATGCAATAACTGAAAGCAATTCCAAAGACTTATGATGAAAAATGCTGATCACCTCCAGAGAAAGCCTGAAGGCAGATTGAAGCATAATATTTTCATTTTTTTTGCTTTTTGTTTCTTGTGTTTTTTTTTTCTTTTGTTCTGAGTCTTCTTTCACACAATGACTACTGTCCAAGTATGTTTAACATGAATGTACATGTATAACCTAAAAAAAAAGAAAAAGAAAAGAAAGAGGAAAGAAGTAACTGGAAGTGACATTCTATATCATCTGATATGTTCATGGCTAAATTCCTTGAATAAGTCATCTACAATCTGTATCTCCACTTCCTCTTCTTTTACTTTCTTCCAAATTCTTTGTAATCTGGCTTCTGATCTCATCATTCAACTGTAACTACACTTTCCATATTTCCTATTGATATCTTAATATATAAATTTATTGACCTTTTCTGATTCTTGATCCTCTGAACTTTATAGCATTTCATATTGAAGGTGATTGATCACTCTCTCCTTTTGAATAACCTCTCCTCTTCATTATTATATAAGGTCCTATCCTCATCCGCTTTGTCTCTAATAGTTTCTTTTCATTCTTTTTTGAAGGTTCTTCATGGAGTGCCCACTATGTACATTTCCCAAAACTCTATGCTGCATCCCTTTTTTTCCTCTTCTCATTCTCTACAATTTTACCTGGTGATCTCATCAGCTCCTATGGGTTCAGTTATAATCTTTAATTCAGATGCTATATCTTTTGAGCAACATTCACATAGCTCCATCTGTACCTTGGACATTTCAAACTGATTCTCCAATAAGCATATCAAACTCAACTGAACTCATTACTTTCCCTCCCCAAACCTCTTTCTTTTCTTCTCTATTACTGTTGAAGATATCATCATTTTTGTTTGCAAACTCAGTATCTTCTCTGACTCTTTTCTTTCACTCACTCAATCCTACATACTCAATCTGTTGCCAAATTTTGTTGCTTTTTACCTTTCCAACATTTATTTTTTGTCCACTCATAAACCACACAACCCTTGTTACTATCTTTATGATCTTTTAATTACAATACTGCAATAATCTTCTAACACTAGTATCCACCCAGATATAGTGGTATACTCACATTTTTAAAAATATCTACTCTATTTCCCATTTCTATTTCCTTGCACAGGAATGTTTCTAGAATGTTTCATTCCTGTTCTTCTGCCCCTTATTTTTCTTATCAAATAGTTATTAAATCTAAACCTAATTAGAGAAGGCAGTGACCAATCAAGTGGTGAGTACTGATAGATGGATATTCCTAGGTAGAGTTTCCAAGCAGGGAAACTAAGGTTACAAATGAAAGGCTCCATCTTCCTCATTCCAGGTATAGAGAAAACCATATATTACATGTTGGATCTGTGATTATTAGAGATACTTTTTCACAGGATATATGTGTGTACATTTAGGTACATGTATATGTATATATGTGCATATATGTATATCTATATGTATCTATGTATATAGACACATATATATGCATTTATCAATGTATCTATCTGTGGAAAAGGCATGAGATTATTTCTACTTGGGAAATGTATGTAAAGATTTTTTCTGTTGCTTACTATTAATTTTTCTGTCAAATAAATGTTTATTGTTTTAATGCTTCTTTATGCCAGGTCTGTTAGCATAGTAAGTCATTAAATACCTAAAGCTCAGCTAACTTTAGAAGTCCCCAGTTTTCTATCCAGATGGCTTGGCTCTGTACAAAAGCAAACTGAGAAATATGATGCTACTTAGAATCTCTCTCCTCCCCACCTCCAATTGAATCAGAGCCTTAGAAGATCCAGAACTACTTCGATTATAGATTATATAAATAAGACTTATGAACAATGTTAGCTAAGGGCAACTTGTTTGCATTAAAATTTTGGTAGCAATCTGCTAATTTCAAGTCAAATGCAGCTGAACAAATAGCTTCATATCAGTCAAGTAGGAAAAGCTCTAGAAAAGTTAACTAAATCAGTTTATAGATAAAACATCGGGTTTTGGTTTTTTGTATCATAGCCCTCATTGGCAGTCTAGTGAAGCCTATGGACACTTTTTCAGCATAATATTTCTTAAATGCATAAAAAGAAATACACAGGATTACAAAAAAAAACTGATTATATTGAAAAAGTCATCCAAATATTATGAAACAAAATGATGGACCCCAGATTAAGACCCCCAATAAAGTTTCTTTCAGGAACCTCCCAGTAATAGATAATTTGACCAGCACATAATCAGTTAACTGTGAGAGTTACCCACATGAACTAGCCATCAGTGTCCTGTGATCTGAAGTGATCTGAACAGATCATTCTGTGTTTGTGTTTCTTTTAGTATGAAGTAAAAATTTCAAAGGAGGCTTTCACCACTTAACCCTTCAAGTTCCCATTAACATCTGCAGAACCTCTACCAAAGCCCTGCAGTCCCATTCTGTAAGACTGTAAAACTATGGAACTGGTTGTGTTTGTCAATTCAATCTGGTCTCACGGGACCCAATTACCAAGTACTTACTGACCTAGAGCCCCGAGAAGAACTCCTTATCACTTCCTGCATTTGGAGAGAGAACATAATTCAAAGATACAAACCTGTGCCTTACTAACTCTGACTCCATCACAATAATCCCAAGGCTGGCAAATTCCCACCTCCTGCTCTCCCCAAACCCTGTAATTGAGAGTCTCTCTGCTGAAGTGAAAACTGCTTTTTTATATTTCCATTTTCTATCCCAACTTTATCATCCATATTTCTACTCTCATCTCAACTCAGATCAGCTTAATGAATCCCTCTCCTTCCCTCCTTTCCTCACATTGAACTTTCAGGAATCTCTGTTGGATTAATAAACTCTTTCATTCTATGTTTCTCCCTCTTATACTTTTCCATCTTCCTAAGTTTTTGCAAATAAATCTCACTAGAAGACACTGTGTCTCAGTATTAGCTGCATTTTCTCTCATGGCTTCCAATATCCTGAACTAGGAAGAGGACTCCCCATTGTTATGTCCAGAACCTTTCTATGTCTACACTAACCTTCATACTTCAAGGTTTTGAGTCTTCCGTCACTTAGTAAGACACTGTACAAACTCTTGAGTTCCCTTCTTGGATCATTATCTCAATTTTTTCCCTATTTCTTCCCATACCTTACTTGTCTTTAATCTATTTTTCCATGAGCTTTGGTATCACTAACTTTCCTTGTTCTTATAATCTCACTTTTGCCTTGACTTCGCTTTGCATTCCAAATTTACCATTTTCCAAATTGAATTCCTTATTTTCTCCTCTAAACCGCCTCTCCTCCAAATATCCCTATTCTATTTGGGTGTAACAGCATCATTCCAGCTACCCAGGGTTACCATCAGGAATCATCTTGAGGATTCCATTTTTTTCCATGCTGCCTATCATTTCCAATGTTCTGTTAATTCTATCTCCACAAATCTCTTACATACGTTCCCCCTTTTATATTAACATGACTATCCCTCTAGTTTAGGACCTGTCAAAATAATTTTCATAAGGTATGTTTTTTGGACTTTGTTCATTAGGAACTTGATTTAATTTAATATGAAACAACAGGTATTTATATACTCCAAAACCTGGCTTTCTCTTTCAGGCCTCAATCAATTCATATTACTATCCTCACTGTACTTTATGATCTAGCTCAATTGGCCTGCTGGTTTTTTCCTATGAATTTGATAGTATATCTCTGGCTTCTGTGTGTTTGTTTAATCCCTTCTTCTTCCTTGTATAAACACTGGCCTCTCACTTTTTCTTTTCAGAATCCTTAGCAATATTCAACATTTAACTCAAATACCATTTTCCATTGATTTCCTTAGTTGTTAGTATTCTCTCCCTCCTTCCCAAATTATCCCATATTTGTTTTATCTATTTTATCCTCTAAAGAGATTGTAAGATCTTTAAGTTGCTCAATATACAGTTTTTCATTTTATCCCAGGCACCTAAAATGTTTTGCACAATAAGAGGCACTAAATAAATGCTATAATCAGTTCTACCCAACCATATCACCCTGGTTTTCTACTTTTGTTTTTGTTTTTTTAGGATTATATAGATCCAGAAGGGATTTTAGGGACAATCTAATCCAACCCTTTCTTTGAATAGATAAGAAACAAAGCACTTGCAAAAGCTAAGGCAAGCTAATGGTCCTGTAGATGGTAAATGGGATTAGAACCCAGGACTTCTGATTCCAAATCTACTATTTGAATTCTTTCCATTATACCATGTTCTAACATCCAGTTGCTTCCTCTAAACCCTCTGCTAAGAGAACAAATTTAAAACTGGAATCGAAAATGGGTGATTCATTTGAGAATTGACAGGGTGGAAGGATCTGTTGGTTAGGAAAAATATGAAAAGAAAAAAAGGAATAAGAAAAAATAACTGTCCCCCACCCCCCAAAAAGCCTGGAGGCTTGCAATTGGCATGGATACTCCCTCCACACACACACACACACAAAGCCTGGAGGTTTGTAATTGGCATAGATAGCTTTCTGGGTTGCCAGCTGTCACTGTCTCAGAGTCTTTATCGCGGAGAGATGTAGAAAAAAGCCTCAGGGCCAAAATGTAGACACACCAGTTAAACTGAAGAAGTGGGGGCTGAAGGGGAGCCAAAACTAAATAAATAAATAAAAACTCAAATAGAAAGAAACAAGCTTAGGTCAAAATAATAACCTCCTCCTTTATCTCCGATGACTGAGTGTCAGCACGAAAAGGTCTCGTTAGCCCAGCTGCCCCCGAGTCACACCTGCCACAGCATGAGATCCTTCCTTGGTTCTGAGACAAAGGCAAAGCAGACTTGGGTGGGGGTGCAGGTGGGGGAGGATGATGGGTCACTGTACCCTGTCTGTCTCTCTGGTGCTATTTTTACACCTGAGTGAAAACTGAGCCCCGTGCCGCTTGCTCCTTCACCCTGCATTATCATGAGATGCTCAGCCCCCAGGAGAGAAGAGTCATCTTGCCTTCTAAAAATAGCTTTAATGAATAACAGAGCAGAGGGACTTTAATCGGGTTAGTGGCGATACCCACTGAAGCTATGAAATTCAGTGGGCTGCTGACTGGAAGCTCGGTCTTGTCACACTGGAAGTAACGTTTGCCTTTGGCTAGAGCTGGAGGTGTGCTGTAGCTGTTCTGCTTTGACCCGGCCGGGGAGGCTGCGTTATCGTTCATTTTTTCTTCTTATTGTTCTGTTATTATCATCATCATCAGGCAAGAAGGCTGTTGAGGGTTTACTAGGTGCCCTCGTGTTACTTGGAAAAGTGTTGTCCCTTCTCACTTAATTTTGTGAGTCTATGTTCCGCCTGCGCTGAGTTGGGCTTCTGTTTTTTTTTTTTTTTTTTGCTTTGTTTTTTGTTTTTTGTTTTTTTGTTTTTAAACCCCGAATTAACGTTGAACACAGCGTTCTGAGAACAGAAAGTTGGGCAGTTCCCTTCCCAGAGGAATGTCACAGTTCTAATCTGTAGCATCCATCGCTTCTCTTCCGCCCCTTGATCCAGGAGGTTGCATGTAGTGGACGGAGCATTAATATTGGAGTCCAGCAGAGTTAAATTTGTAGCCTGTCTCTGATATTTCTCACTCTCATTTCGCTTCCATTTTATAATAATATAATTATATATCTTGTAACTTCATGTAACATAATTATAAGAGGGAAATGAGCTTCAAAGAAAAGGGCCATGGCCAACATAACATAGGTAGCGACTCTAAATGCAGCATTTTGAGTTCAAGACTCTCTTTATATGTCTTCCCCACGCCTAAATTGGGGGGGGGGGAAGTGGTACTGATTGCATCTATCACAAAGGACTCTTTTGAACCTCAAATGAAATAAAATAAAATGTTTTGCAAACCTTAGAGCCCAATAAAAAAGTCAACTATTAGAGGTTAACAGCTTTAATGCATAAGTTCCTTCAGGAAGCTCCTCACAATGCAATCCCAGCACCCACTCCCTTGCTTTCTTTAAAAATTTTGCCTTCTTTTTCTGACACTTTCCCTGACAACTACATTTGCATTTGCTACTCTTCAGCTACAGCTTCCTACTCCACCTACACACCTGCTATTATCTCCCTCTAGGGTTTCCCTAAGCCGGAAGCCAAAATTATTTAAAATACCCTCCCTACACACACACACACACACACACACACACACACACACACACACACACACACACACACACACACTTACTATCTTTTCAGCCTTAACTCCCCTCTACTTCTCATCTCCTTTAGATACCCTATGATGCTGTTAAACTGGGAAACTCATTTTCTAACATGCTCTACCCCTTCCTGCCTCTGTGCCTTCCCTTTTGCCTTCTGTATCTGGAATATTTCCTTCCCTCTCCTTCCCTTTTTTAGGAAAGAGTAATAATTAGAAATGTTCTCACCTAGAGGCAAAAGTAGCATGAAATATGCCATCAAAGATATTGCTGGTAAATTTGCCTTGGTGAAGGGACAGGCATCCATCAGTATATCAGGATGTAGCTTCCTGCATAGCACTTGATTTCTTTCTATTTAAACTAATTACTCCTGTTATCATCTAAGTTTAATTATTTCTACTCTGCTGAAGAATTGTGAAAGCTATCAGTGTCTTCTAGATTTCAGACCCTCGGACAAAGCCCTTTTAACCCTACCCTAGTTTAAGTCCCAGCTAGTTATAACCTCTCTAGTGATGACTTTTGATAATTCCCCACCCCCACCCTCAGAAATCTCTTCCTTCTTTGAACATTAAATTACTTTCTTTGTAGTTCTTATTAAATTTCTACCTTGTAGTTATTTGTGAACTTTATATCTCTCCCACTATATTTTAAATCCTTTGAAATTTATTGGCACTTAGTATTCATCTTAGTATTTTCTCATGTGACCTAATAGTGCTTTGATATTATTAAATTTAATAATTCAATTAATGAACTTAATTGATTTTTTTTTAAAGCTCTTTGACTTTTTGCAGGGTAAGATAGCTGAGAGGGGAAGGTTGAGGGCTTTTGATATTTCATTTATTCTGAGCTATACATTAATTTGCAGAGTGATTCCTCACCTCTATTGTACATCTAGCTCAGCAGGGTCCTATAAACCCAGTCTTCTCCCACTGCCTGAGGGAGGCTTCTACTCAGATCAGGCAACGCATATGGATCATGGCTAACAATGTTTCCTGCTATTGGAGGGTTAGCTCAAGATTTTTAAGGATTTGAATTGTACTAAGTGAGAGATGGCTGCTGAAGAACTTTTTCCATTACTTTCTTTCCTTCTCTCTCTCCCACCCCACATATATGCATAGAGGTATCATCTTGGAATACTTGACAGGATTAACCTGTAAGCAATAAAAACTGACATTTCCATTATTTTTTTCATCAAAAAGTCTAAAGAACTTCTCTAAACTTACTAAATTACAGATTGTATGGATATGGACACCTTCAGGCATTGGGAAAGGAATGGCTTTAATTAGACACGTGGCAGCTCCATTCACTAATAGATATGAAGGCATGAAGACATTTGTTAAAAATGAAATAGGGGTGGAGAAGAGAGATTTTTAGCTATAGCTGGTAAGCTTTGTTGCTACATAAATCAATGAAGTAAAACACATGTTTTTTTTTTTTTTTTCCCTGAGAATATGTTTATGAACACCTAAAGAAACATGAAAAATCCTATTTTGATTTGGCATGTAAGTGCATGGAGGTGACATTGGTCATATAAAGGTTGTTCAAAGAGAATATAAACTTTGGAAGGCACTTTTAAAACTAAAAAAATCAAGTCTGGGCCAAATAACTACATGTATTCGTCATCCAAGGATAAA
Source organism: Sminthopsis crassicaudata (assembly GCF_048593235.1). NCBI lineage: Eukaryota > Metazoa > Chordata > Mammalia > Dasyuromorphia > Dasyuridae > Sminthopsis > Sminthopsis crassicaudata. The sequence goes on along the minus strand of NC_133617.1, from coordinate 602,885,945 downwards.
CGTAGATAAATTTTGAAAAACTCATCCATCTGTTTCATTTCCAGAAGGTAATAATTATTTTTGGTCAGAATAATTCATGATACTAAGACTTGGAAGGTGAGTAATATGCACTGGTGGTGAGAGAACTCATACCTATAAAACTACATATACTTTTCTTATTATAAACTACAGAAGTATGAAATCCTAGGTTCTAGGATAGATGGCATATTTGGAAAAAAATAAAATTTACAAAGCATTTACTATGAACTAGGCATTATGTTAAACTCTTTGCAAATATTATTTTATTTGATTCTCACAACAGCCTTGAGAGATAAGTACTATTATTATCACAATTTTACTATTGAGGAAATTGAAGCAAATAGGTTATTTAATTTGCCCAAAGTCACACAGCTTGCAGATGCTTGAGGCTGAACTTGAACTCCGGTCTTTTTGACTCCTGATTAACTGTTCTATCTTCTGAGCTGTATCTTAGAGAAGTTAAAAGAGACCTTTCTTCTATGGAAACAAATACCCAGATATGATCCAGAACTCAATTTTGCCTCTTTTTGCTGCTGCTTATCATTATCCTGATGTTCCTCATTAACAAAATATGTCTATATGATTCAGTCCTTTATTACCTGATGGACAAGTCATGTTTCTCTGGGCCTTAGTTTCTCATCTGTAAAAAGAAGGGGTTAGATTAGATGATATCTAAGATTCTTTTCATCTTTAATTCTATCATCCTATTTCATGAAGTGGTTCTAAGGGATGCTCTTTAATAAAATACCATGTAAATACCAGCTATTAAGCTTGTTTCACAACTTACTATGTTGAGCATGTTATAAAGCAGGGGTCCTTAACCTGGGATCTATGAACTTTTGAAAATATTTTTATAAGCACATTTCAATATAGTTTGTTCCCTTTGTGATCTTGAATATTTCATTATATACTTTTTTTCTGAGGAGAATTCTATAAATTTCATCAGACTACCAGAGAAGTCTGTGACAAAAAAGAATCCTTGGTATAAAATGAACTAGTAAAACATGTAGGGAGAGCTTTGATTTCTGATGCTTCTAGGAATACATAATCAAGCTTTCCAATTATACCCTGTTTCTTCAGTCTTGCTAAGTGAAACACAAGGATAATTTACATTAGTACAGCTGGTCAGAGGCATGTTGGGAACCGAAAGGAATTTTTTCGCCCATACTTAAATAGTATTGCAGACCTGGCAAGTATTTACTGAGATAAAAACAACTAAGTCCAAAAGTCAGTCTTGACCTCAGTATTTGTGCTGGCTGGCTATGGCTGTGGGTCTGATACATAAAAAAACTAAAATAGTCATAAGGCTACAAAGAAGTTATAGAAAAAGAACTGAGGTGGCCATTCTCTGAAGAGGAAGAGGCTACATGCTAGTTGTAATTCGATGAGTAAGCTGCAGATGGTAGCAACTCAGTGGAGAAAGAGCAACAGAGAAATCAGAAGACAAAAGGATAATGAATTAAAATGGCCCAGTAAATGACACCAGCAATTTTAATTCAGAGCAGGGTGATCTCATTAAGTTGGCTGATAACATTAGCCTTGGCTAAAAATGTTTCATTCATATGTTTCTTCTCTCATAGGTGTTATGGGAATCTTGGGGGTGGGGGTGGGAAGAGAGGACTTATGAATGAAGATAGGATTTTCCTTATTATTTACTTTATTATTTTGTTTAATTTAGTTCCTTTTTCTTCAAATTAAGGTTCCCAATTGTTTAATCTCATATAAGGCAAAAAACACTAGTGAGTGCTCATGAAAGGTGATTTTGACTAGATACTGACACAAGATGACAATAGATGCTTTGAACTTTTGGAGATCCACATTTGAGGAGGTCAAAAGTACAAGCACATTATGCCATTTTATAAATAATACTATTTACTTTCTCCATTTCTCTAGTACCCTAGAAAATATATTCATACATGCATGTGCACACATACATATCATATAAGTGACTGTGAGCATAAATGTATATTTATAAGTGTCACTTTGTACACATATGTAGTTATATTACACAAAGATATATACATGTTGTGTATATGGTTATACTTATAGCTATGTCTAGAGAAGATGGTGGATAAAATTTCAGGAATACAATTTTTGGGATAGAGGAAATCCTACTGTAGGAATCAACAACCTCTTTATTTCTAAATGCCATCAATAAGATGGAAATATGGTATCAATGATAGTCAGGTTTAGGGTATAGGCAAAAAGAAAGGGAAAAAGGCAAAGGAAAAAGAAAGGGGAGAGATATAAAGAAAAGGCACAGACAAAGAGGAGAGAAAGAATACTTATGATGGGGAATGAAACAGTGTTGCCAATTCTAGCCTTAAGTGCCATCTAACTATCACAAAAGAGATAAAATAGCATTTTCATAAAGAAGTTTCTATTATCAGCTACTTTGAGAAATGCTCTTTATTTTACTGTTCTTTATATTGTAATTGTGTTCATTTCTCTTTTCTTGCTATGGGAAGCAGAGTTCTATTATTTTCAGAGTGGGATTTAAGTGAACCCTCCATAACAGGGCAGTCAAGAAAGATCTGATAAGGTCATAGAATTATAGATTTAGAGCTGAAGGATATTATTAGGAGTTATAGAGTCCAATTTCACTATTTTGCAGATAAGAAAATTGAGACATAGAGTTAAGTGACTTCCCCGGAATCACACAACTCCTCAGTATTTGAAGTGGGATTAGAACTTAGTTCTTCTTGATTCTTAGTCCAGAGTTCTATCTGTTACATCATACTGTCTCTAATATTTGAGTTATCATGAGTAGGATGGTTTCATTTTTTGCCTCCTGAGATACAAACTGTGTGTTCAGTGTCAATCTTACAGAAGTAGGAAGATTTAAAAAATCTTATAGTAGACTGATACCTATAAAAGAGAAAGGGACTGAGACAAAGATGGGGTGATGTGTTGGAAGAGAGCTTATTCTCCAATGTGGGAAATGTGGAGGAGGAAATGTTGGCTGAAATCCTTCCTGTTTCATCCCCTGAAGCTGATAAACCCATAGCAGCTTTTTGATTTTAGGGAGGTGAGAGTAAGAAAGCTGAAAAAACACAGAAGAACCTTGAATGGTGTTGGCTTGCTAAGAATTCTTAACCTCATAATAGGTTCATATTTAATTGTTATGGGTCTCTGGTGACTCACCCCTTGGCATGTTCCTAAAGAATATCAAGGAATCAGATGGCAGGGCAAATTAGATTGATCAAAGGCAAGATCAGATTCCCATGAATGAAAAACAACAGAGAAGAATTTGAACAAGCTTTTTTTTTTCTTTTAAGAGAAAATAACATAAGAGGTTTTGATCAAGGGAGCAAATATCTTTTAATTAGTGAGTTATTCCTAAAGGTTCTTGTGTTCAATGGGAAGAGAAAAGACATGTTTCTTATTCCTTCACTGTAGGTATCCTCTAGTTTTGAGTTTGATTTTAGTCAGAGTAGAATGGGAGTATACCATAAATCTTCTCCTGGGGAGAAACAGGAGAATAATCTTCCCAAGTGCCTGGGACATAGTAAAGGCTTAATGGGTGCTTGCTGATTGATTGATTTATTGACTGAATGGAGTAATAGTGTCATTGGTGGAAAACCAAATCATTTTAAAGTGATAAAGTCGATTAATACATCAATAAGCATTTATGAAACTCTTGCTAAATTTTAGGCATTGTGGTAAGTATTGGAGATATAAAGACAAATGGGGAAAAAAAGATATGTCCCCAACAACTACAAAAAAGCTTACATTTTAATCACAGAGGTAACATATCCATCAATAGGTACATATAAAATACATAAAGAGAAAATTAATGCTGAAAGTAATTTTAGAGAAGGCAAAAGAAGCTAAGGGGAAGGGGAAAGACCTCTTGCAGAGGGTGAAAATTATAGCTGATATTAAAGGAAGTCAGGGATTCCAAAAGACAAAAGTGAGGAGAGAAAAATTCTAGGCATGGGACACAGCCAAGATGAAGCACAATGTGGGGAAAACCAAAAAGGCCAAATGATTGGCTGGATTGTTGAGTGTGTAGAGGGAGTGGTATAGGAAATTAAAAATACATAGGAATGGTCCATGGTGCAAAGAGCTTAAATGGAAAATAGAGGAGTTTATATTAGATCCTAGTTGCAATTAGGATGCATTGAAGATTATTTAGTGGGGGAAGGGGGATGTGGTCAGATCTATGTTTTTTGAAAAATCATTTTGACAGCTTCATGGAGGATCAGTTGGAGTGGGGAGAGCCTTGAATAGGGAGACCAATTTGGAGAATTTGCAATAGAGGGCTTGCACTAGGATGATGGTTGTCTGAGTAGAAAATGAGGACAGATAGGAAAAAGAGGAGGTACAAAGGACATTTAGCAGTGGTTTACATAATAGGGTGAGTGAGTTGAAGATGACAGTGGGGATTTGAGTTGAGTAACTAAATAACTGAAGAGTAACTGAGAAGGTCTTTTCAGTGGTTATAAAAGAAAATTTTAGAAGAAAGATAAGGTTTTGGGGAAAATACTGATTTTTGATTTGAAATGACTGAGTTTGAAATATCTACAAGAAGTGCCATTTGAAATATTGGAATTGAGTAGTTGATAGGTAATTGGAAGCATTACCGTCCTGAAGGAGAAAACTTTTTGTGTTATTTTTGTACTATTAAGTTCCCAACTTCCACATACATCTCTCCCCCTTCCCAATGAGAACATGGTTTTTACTGTCCTGTCTCAAGTCACACAGCACAGAATTTTCACAGGAATGACTGATTTATAGCTACAAAGGAATTAAGGAATTACTTAGAGATTATCTAAGCAAGGATATACTGCAGCCAGCTTAAACTACTTTTTTAGAACTGATTGTTAAATTTTCAGTTTGACTTTTTCCATCTTGGAAGATATCAAATGCTATAAATCAAAACTTGATTTATTTAAAAAAAACTATTTAGACTTAGGAATATGATAAAGAAAATGCGAATAATTCAGATCAGGTTTAAAAGCATATCATATGAACTTTTTTCTTCCCTGGAGAGACACTTAGTCAACATTTACCATCACATTGCTTAGTATAACCCATTCTTTTTTACCAATGAGGCTGAGAGAAGTTATAAATATGAAAGAGCAGAACCAAAAATTAAAGTCAGGTTTTCTGATTCAAAATTCAGTTCTATTTCCACTCTTCCACATTTGTGTTGTGAGACTCTAGGCAAGTCATTTAACCCTATTTGTCTCAGCTCCCCATCTTTAAAATGAGATGGAGAAGGAAATGTTGAATCATTCCAGTGTTGTTGCCACAAAATCTCAAATGGGGCCACAAAAAGTGGTATATGATTGAACAGCAACAGTTTCCATTTGAAAGTTCCAGAGAACCCTTTTACAATCTGCTTTTTGAGACATCACACTCCCTATTTAGACTTGGTGTGATGAGAATTTTTGGTTTAGCTTCATAATCACTTTGTAATTATTATGATTGGTGAACATTATCTCAATTTCATATATAGGATAATGCTGTAGACTGGATCTTCCAGTCCCCAGAGCTCACTTGGTCTGAGGGTATTAACATGCAATCATAAAGCTCACTCCCCATCCATGCTCTGGTAGCTATCTTGCATATTCTTGCTTTTATGAAATCTGTCCTATATCTTTTAGTGGGCTGATAGTATTTAGAGTGGCATCTGAGGCAATAAGAAAAGTCTAAACAGATAAAAGACTCTATATTAAATAAAACAGTGATTGAATTCTACCTTGGAAGATATCTTAAACATCATGCCTTTTACAAACCATCATTTTCACTTATTCCTACAATCACTACATATCATTTTCCGGTTAACTAAATTCCAGAATTTCAAAATTTAAAGAGACCTTAAAGCCTATCAAGTTGAAATTATTTTTAACAGAGAATTATCTCTACTCTGATAGCCTGGTTTAATGGATAGAGTGCTCAATTTGGATATTAAGATCTGGATTCAAATCTTGTCTCAGATATAGGCTGTATAATCATGGGATAAATCATTTAATCTCCCTGGGTTTGGGCACAATGATTTCTAAGGTCCCTTTTATCTGTACATCTATTATCCTAACATCACTCAACAAGTGGTTATCTAACCTTTGTTTAAAGATTTTTAACAAAGGTACAACTATCTTCATAGGTTCCCTATTCACTTTTGGATAGCTCTAATTAGAAAGTTTTTCCTTATATCAAATCTACATCTACTTCTCTGCAACCTCTATTCATTGCTTTGGGGGCTACCTTGTTTGGCTAAAGAGGCATGTGGACAGCTTTTCCAATATTTGAAGAAAGCTAGTTTCTCTAAGCTAAAGTTCTCCAGTTTCTTCAATTTATTCTTTTATGACATGATCCTAAGGCATGGCACCAGGTTGGTCATTTTCTTCTGGATACATTACAGTTATCAATGTCATTCCTAAAATATAATTGTTGTTATTTAGTCATTTCTGACTCTTCATGACCCTATTTAGGGTTTTCTTGGCAAAGATCTGGAAATAGTTTGCCATTTTCTTCTCCAAACTATTTTATAGATGAGGAAACTGAGGCAAACATGGTGAAGTGAAAAAAGTGAAGCAAAACCCACCCCCCAAAAAACAAAGAAATCAAGTTTTCTTATCTATATGGAGAGATGTGTTCTAGACATTAGAAGTATGCATATTTCAGTATGTTTGGAACTAGCTGAATGACCAGGGATAAAGAGTTATCATTAATAGATGTCAATATTGAAGAAAGTCTTTAGTGTAGAACCCCAGTTATCTCTCCTTGGATTTGTGCCCCTACAAAGCTCACATTCTATTGTGGGAGACAACATGAAAACAATGAATATACATGAATATACTTGGAGGCAGCCATTTTTCATAGGAAGACACCTTCTTAGTTTCCAATTTGGGACTACCATGAAAGTAGCTGCAATGAATATTTTTTGCACACATAGATCTTTTACCTTTTTCTTTCTTTCTTTCTTTTTTTTTTTTTTAAAGACTAAACAGGTTAAAAGCCTGTTTCTTCTCTATTACAATACTTTTCTTCTTGCCCTAATGCTGAACTGAAACTTTACTCTTCTTTTCTTCTTAATCTCCTCTTTATGCCCTCCCCCCCAACACGTGGATTTGTTTTGCCAGTGATTATTCCCTTACCTATTCTGCCCTCCTTCTCAGACACCTTTCAACCTTCCCTTGTTCCTTCTCCCTTTTAATTCTCTTCTGAATTAAATGTATTTCTAAACCAAAATCTGTGTGTGGGTGGGAATTTGTGCAACTGTGTTCAATACTCTTTTATCCAGTTAAGAAGAAAGTGGAGGTTCATATTCTATTCTCTACTCTCTTTCCTCTATGAATATGTACTTTTCATTTTGTTTACTTCTTTTATGCAATAATGCTTTCCTTCCTTTTGTTCCTCTTTTCTTTCTGAGTATAGTCCTCTGTTTCTCCCATTTTTGTCATTTCCTAAGACTATTAGAACAAATAGACACTCTGTCATTTTTACCTTTTTTTCATGACCTTAATGATATTAGGGTAACAAGAAGGTTTGTTTCTTATAATTTGCTTCTTATCATTTTATTAACATTTGAACAATTCATCTTCATTTTAAATTAAATATGTGTATCTTTTTGTGTTTCTCTTGTGCCTGTGCTTCCATTTCAGAGTGTTTGAGCTGAGTCCTAAAGGAAGTGAGGGCAATCAGGAAGAAGAGATGTGGAGGGAGAGAATTTCAGGAATGATTTATAGCCAATGAAGAGACATGGAGTCAAGATAGAGTCATGTGTGAGGACCATCAAAAAAGGCATTGATCACAGAAGTTTTTAGAGGGGCATAGAATGTAAGGAGACTGGAACAGTACAAGATATTCTAAAAAGCTTTTTTGGCTGCTTTATTATACTAGTAACTCATATTGATCTTGGAGTCCATTAAAACCTCATATGGCTTTCATATTAACTACCATTTAATGGCATCTTCCCTATTTTATACTTCTGAGGTTGATTTTTTGAAACAAAGTGCAGAACTTTACATTTATCCTCATTAAATCTCATCTTTTACATTAAATCTAATGTTCTAAACTGTTGAGATAATTTTGGAAACTATCATAGATCACACACACATACATATATATATGTTATATATATATCATATATTTTAAAATTAGGTCTAATACTCTAACCTCTTGAGATGTTTTTGGAATGTATATACATATATCTATTATGTAAGTATATATTATATCTCTTTTATTTGAAATCTAATGTTATAGACTGTTGGGATGTTTTTGGAAACTATCATAGAACAAGTTAACTATTCTTTTCTAGCCTTCCATATTCTGATTATTTGATAATCATACCATATGCCTTTATATGTATCAAGTAATTCTCCATATAAATTAACAGATCCAAGCAGAGATAACTGGGGTTTTATACTAAAACTTATACTTTTATAATATAATAATTTTATATTAAATACTTATACTTCAACAATGATATATCTATATTAATGATAACTCTGCACTTGGTCAGTCAGCTAGTTCCAAACATACAGAAATACAGATACTTCTATTGTCTAGGCCATATCTCTCTATCTTGTCCATGGATCTGTAGATAAAAAGACTTGCCAATATTTTTTTTGGCTGATAATTGTGACCAGGGGAAAACGCCAGGGAAAATTATGAGTATGTGCCTTTAATATATGTTTATTTATTTCTAACTTATATAATGTGCCATTAATAATTATATAGATTATAAAACTTACATGATAATAAATCAAATGATATTTATAATTTATTTTAAATATATTATTCATAGATTATTTATAAAATATTTAATGTTGATAAATAATAAATTTAAAAGAATGAGATAAAAATGAAATAATATTTGCTCCTAGTATCACTAGAGAATCATAGTAGTTTATGGAGTAAGGGGAGACATGGTCAGACCTGTGCATTAGGAAAATCTCTTTGGAAGCTGGACGGAGGATTGTTTGGAGAGAGGAGAAGCTGGATGTAGAGAGAACAAATTGCATTTCTTAACTTCTGCTTCCCTCTACTTACCTACTTTTTTTCTTTTCCTTCCTTCTTTGTGTTTCATCAAATCATCTCTGACAGGGTCATTTCTTTAGAAAAAACTTAAGAGTAGCAGAAGAAAACAGAAGCAGGCAAACATCAGAGTACTACATTAAATCATAGACTACAACTTTCATTTAATTCCTGCTCCAGCCCCTCAAGTAGCAGGGTAGATAAGAGACCAGAAATTCAGTTCTTGGTTACTTCCAGTTCCCATCTCTCTGCTCTGCCAGAAGCTGCACAAAGGCAATTGTCTCACAAACAAATGAAATGTTTCAGCTGCACTAATGAGTGCAGGGACCACAGAATGACTCTGTGGTTCTCCAGTAACCAAATAAAGTGTGTGCATCCACCTAATTTTACACCTTTAGTACCAAAATAATATATATTTTTAATTTTCCTAAGGGAAAAAGCAAGCTAAATCTCTACAAAAGTAAGAGATGGAAAGGAATAAGTATTTATGTAGTACCTACTGTGTGCTAAGCGCTGTGCTAAACACTTTATGAATTATTTGTGATCTTCCCAATGATCCTGCAAGATAGTTATTATTATCATTTTACAGTTGAGGAACTGAGGCAAGCAGAAGTAAAGTAACTTTCCCAGTATTACATAAGTAGTAATTGTTGTGTAATTACTTTTGGCTGAGGCTGGATTTGAACTCAGGTTGCCTTGACTCCAGGCCATGGGCTCAATCCACTGTTACTCAATTGTTTTTTGGTAAGGATCCAGAGAGGCAAAAGAAAGGTTCATTCAGCAAACATTTAATTAATAATTTTTCTGGTCATTTGCAATTTCATTTATTCAATCATACTAACTACTATACTCAGCGTTTGTCTTCTAGTGTCCTTTCAAATTTGCCTGATCCTGTTGCTGTCATTATCTGTATGGCTCACAAGCCATACTGTAGCATAAAGAAACCATATCTACATGATTCCCCCAATTTGCCAGTCCACTATATTTGTCAAAAAAAATAATGAAGGTCACCTGATGTGGACTATTGAAAGCAGGCCCCTAAAGAAATGGGACCTGTCTAAGGTTACACAATTAATCAAATAGCAGAACTAGGATTTAAGTGCAAGGCCTGTGACTAGAAATTTATTGTTCTTCCCCCTTTACTATGTTTTCCATAGATGGGAAAGATAATATGGTATTACTCAATGTAATGTAGGTCTCTTTTATGTTCTCTTCATATTGCATGGCTACTATTGAAGTACTGGATGATACATTGATTCTCCATAACTGGTCCATGTTTTTTTTTTTCCCCAAATTATACATTTTAATGATATATTTTACTCTGCTTCTTCTTATAACTTCTTGTTGGTAATATTTGCATCCTATTCAAGACTCTTATGAAATTCTACATTGACCTTTGAGTGACCCTCCGCTTCAGTTCTTCAGCCATCAGAATATTCCATGGTTCACAGTCAGATAAAATCATTGCAATGATGGGAAAAGAAGTTTCCCTGAGATGGAGTTGTTCATTTTCTACTTTCTTGGTATCTACTTTTTCATTTAATTCAATAAACATTGACTAACTACATACTAAATGCAAGTCACTGAAACAGGTATTGCAGACACAACAACAGATGCAACATAGGATTTGCTCTCAATCATTTCACAATTTAATAGGGAGAGGAGAACAACTACATATATAATTTTAAATGAAAGGTAAGTGAGGTGAATGCAAAAAATAGACCTAGACTACGTGACATGAAAAATTTTAAGGAGTTATCATTTTCATTTTGGGAGAGGTGAAAAAAAGGGTAGGGGAAAGATTAATGGAAGAAGTAGAATTTGATGTAGGACTTACAGAAGGAAAGGGATGTGAACAGATTAAAATAAAGGTGACAAGGAATTCATGCCAGGTAAGTGGTCAGTCAGTACATACAAAGGTAGAGAAATGGAAGAATGATGAATGAAAATAAAATGTGACAAATAGTTTGTCTTGGTAGGAAAATAGAATATACAACGAGAAATGTATGCAATGAGGCTGGGCAGGTTAATTGTAGTTACACTATTTATACTTAACAGATCCTTCTCATATGGCCTTGCTCAAGAGTCCATTCAATTTAACTAAATAAACTTTTTTTAAGCACCCTGTATATGTAAGGTGCCACTCCTTAATCTGGTATTGCCCTTCCTCAAAAGACAATTGGAAGTCTGGCCAGTGTCTTATTGGATTAATGTCTTCTTTTAGGGGAAAAGTATAGGAGTAAAGCAGAGAAACAGCAGGTCTTTTTTTTTTTTTTTTGTCTCTTATTACTCTGAGTAGTGTTCTGGCTTTTGTAGAAACTAATTCCCCCTGATTTATCTTGATTTCTATGTCACATACAATATCACACATATGTGTATACATACATAAATATATATATATATGCTATTGTATATTTACTAAATGCAAAGCAATATGCTAAAACTAGTGATATGAAAAGGGAAAAGCATAGTCTCTGTCTTCAAATATCTCAAAGTCTAACGGGAAATTACTACATGCAAACAATTATATGCACATAGTTAATAAGTGTCTGAGGCTGTATTTAAATGCAGGTCTTTCTGACTCTAGGCCCTGCATTTTATCTACTATATCACCTAGCTGCCAATAAGGATAGAGATGGAGAAAAGGTCCCCCTAGAACAATCGTGATAGCAATGGTGGTTAGGGATGCACATATGCATATATGTGTTTATGTGAGCATTCATGTGCATATTCTGGGTTTACTTAATTTTCACAGTGTGCCCCCAGTGACTCATGGGCATCAATCAGAGCTGAAATCATGAATCCCATGAAATCAGGATCATTAGGCAATCCCTAGAAAACTCCATTGGGAAAGATTGTGCTTCTCTTTTCTAGGAAGAGTATAATGGATAACAGTGATATCTACCTCCTTTATATGGAGTTGGTAACAAATAAACACTTCCTTTCACCTCTCTCTTGTCAAGTCAATGTATATTAGCAGTGTAGTATAGAAAGAATAACCTGAGGAGAAACTATAATTCAAGAAGAAATCAAAAGTTTTTCTGATCTGTGTGTGTGTGTGTGTGTGTGTGTGTGTGTGTGTGTGTGTGTGTGTGTTGGTAGTGATGGGGGGACATTCTCCTATGAAGGAATGCAAACTTTTGTGTTCTTAATTTTACTATCCCATGTATAAAATGATTATTTCTCAGTTTCTTCCCTTCCCCCAAGTAGAGATTTTGAAGAAGAATAAATCACATCATGAGATGCAGCTACATGCTAGAACAAGCATCCTTTTAGCATTTTTATAAAACTGAGATTGCTAGCACTATTGCTCTGGAGAGGGAGTTGCTTTTCTTGATCCTTATCCTTATTGGCAAATAGGTGGTAGAGTAGGTAGAGATCAGAACCTAGAGTTAAGAAGACCTGCATTTAAATACAGCTTCAGACACTGGCTATATGTACATCATTGTTTGAATGTAGTATTTTCCACTAGAATTTGAGATACTTGAAGATAGAGACTATACTTTTCCCTTTTTATATCTCCAGAATTTAGCCTATTGTTCGGTACATAGTAAGGAATTAATAAATGTTTGATAAACATTGATAATTGTCTGATTGGAATTTGGAGTATAAAGGCATGTTATCCTAAGCTATGTGTTTATGTACATGTATATATATATGTATATATATACATATATATATATACATATACACATACATACACATATATGTGTGTATATGTATATATATATCTATATAATGTACTTATATATGAAATTATGCTCTACTTTATATACAATATTAGAGTCTGGAAGAAAAAAAGATTCAGGGAGCACAGCTAAGATAGTGAAGAAAAGGCAACATTTTACCAGAGTTATCACCTAAACTCTTCAGACCACCTTTAAATAATACATTAAAACAATTCCTGGAGGAGTAGGATGGGGTGAAATGATTTTCTAGCCAAAGATAACTTAGAAGGTCAGCAGACACTTAGAGAGTCCGTGGCACGGGTGAGATTGGATCACAGTCTAAAGCAGGCTGAACCAACACAGATCCAGCTCCAGCAAACCAGGAATAGGGCTTGGAAGTTACTGAATCAACAGAGGCAGCTTTTGGAACTTTTAGCCTGCAGACAATAAGGGGGTTAAATAACTGATGGGAAAGAAATTATAAAGGTCTCTGATAGCACCGAGACAGGACTCTGTTGCCTTGTCTGTACTCAGATCCAGGTGGAAGTCTAGCATGGAAGTACCAGGGAGAGGAGGAGCATTAGCACACTAGAGCTTGTGGTCATAATGGATGAGGGACTCTCATCACAGTCCAGGACAGAAAAGATTGCTTATGGTTGCTCACAGATCAGAGCGCACCACAAGGAAGTAGTAAACAATTCTCTTTAGATGATACCATTCTGAAAGAGCTGAAAACTTATAGGTCCCAAGAAATAACTCTGAAAACAGCTGTACAAAAGCCCTGAAACTTGGAACGATGTATCCTCCACCCTGGAAACAAACAAAAAAAATTGATCATACAAAGTTACCATGTTAACAAAGAAGATCAAGACACACACGCAGAAGAAGATAATAAAATCAAAGATTCTACATCCAAAACCTCCAAGAAAAAAATTGATTGTAAATTGAAAAAAAAAAAAGAGTTGATCTCAAACCAATTTAGAACTCAAAAAGGATTCTGAAAATCAACTAAGAGGGGCAGAGAAAAAAATGGGAAGAGAAATAAGAATGATGCAAGAAACTCCTTTAGAAAGCTTACTGAAGAAAATTCCTTAAAAATTTGAATTGAGCAAATGAAAGCTAATGGCTTCATGAAAAATCAAAAAACAATGAAACAAAACCAAAAGAATGAAAAAAAATTGAAGACAATATGGAAACGTCTCATTGGAAAAATAACTGACTTGGAAAATCGATCTAGGAGAGATAATTTATAAATTGTTAATCTACCTGAAAGCCATGATCAAAAAAGAACCTAGAAATCATGGAAATTATCAAGGAAAACTGTCCTGGTATTTTAGAAACAGAGGGCAAAGTGGAATTTGAAAGAATTCACCAATAACCTCCTGAAAGAGATACCAAAATGAAAATTCCCAAGAAAATTATATTCAAATTCCAGAGCTCTAAAGATTAAGGAGATCAAGGAGAAAATATTTCAAGAAGCCAAATAGATACAATTTAAGTATCATGGAATCATGGTCAGAATAATACAAGATTTAACAGCTTCTGCATTAAAGTATCTAAGGGCTTAAATTATCATATTCTAAATGGCAAAGGAGTTAGGATTACAATAAAAAATCACCTACCCAAAAAAACTGAGCATAATCCTTCAGTGGAAAAAGTGGATGTTCAACAAAACAGAGGACTTTCAAATATTCTTGATGAAAAGATGAAAAGACCAATTAAACAATTTAACTTTCAAATACAAGACAAGAGAAGCACAAATAGGTAAACAGGATAGGGAAATCATAAGAGAGTTATTAAGATTAAATTTTGTACATTCCTACATGGGAAGATACTTTCTCATTAATTAGGGCAGTTAGAAGACTAAGGCATAGATGTGAGTTGAATATGATAGAATGATATCTAAAAAAAATTAAATTAAAGGGCAAGATAGGATTATGCCTGAAGAGAGGGAGAGAGAGAGAGAATGGGGCAAATTATCTCACATAAAAGAGGCAAGAAAATGCTTGAAGGGCAGTGGAAGGGAAGAGGGGAAAAGCATAGGGAAGTGAATGAACTCTTACTCATCAGAACTGGCTCAAAGAGGAATAACATACACACTCAACAGCAATGTTGTAAGATGATGATCAATTCTCAGTAATACAATGAGTTTAGGCAACTTTGAAGAACTATTATGAAAAATAACATCCAGCCTAGAGAACCAATGTTGTCTAAATATAGATTGACGGCATTGCTTTCCTTGTCAATGAGAATAAGCGTGGGGAGGGAGGAAGTGAAAAAATTTGGAACTCAAAGTTTAAAAAATTATTTTTACAGGGGAAAATAAAATGTTAAATAATTTCAAAAAAGAAAAAGAAGCAAAAAAAAAAAAAAAAAAAAGGAAAAAAGGTTCATTTGCAGTCTTTGATGTTTACTAATCGTTAGACACTGGATAAGTCACTAGAACTCCCTTAGCCTCATTTCCCTTATATTTAATATGGAGATATTAGCAGCTCCTAACTCCTTGCAAAGATCTATTGTTAAATATGAAATGAGACAATAGATGTTAGATTTTATAAACCTTTAATTGCATTATCATTATGTAACATTATTATTTATATATGTGTATATATATAAATGTATGTGTTTATATATATACATATATATATAAAACCTCTCTATATGTATGTATGTATATATACACATATATTTTTATATATCTAGAACCTATAATTTAATTTAGTCAGACTTGGAAATTCCTCATGTTGATTCCTACTGTTCATGCCATTTGGTAACTTCTTTTTCATGATAGCCCAAGCTTGTTAATATATTAGAGGGAGCATGTGAACTCAAATTTTATAGCCTTAAAGATGTTTATATTTCCACTAGCCTACACTTGGGACATTTATATATTTATTTCCTCAATAGTCTTTTAAAATTTTTCTAATTACATGTAAAGATAGTTTTCAACACTCATTTTTGCAAGATTTTGTTTTTCAAATGTTTTCTTCCTTCCTCTCTTATCTCCCTCCTCCCTTACCCCCCCTCCTCTTCAAGACAATGGACAACCTGATATAGATGATACATATACAATTATTTTAAACATATTTCCACATCTGTCATATTGTAGAAAAAATCAAACACAAAGAAAAAAAACTTAAAAAAAAGAAGACAACAAAAAGGTAAAAAACAGCATACTTCAATCCTTCTTCAGTCTTCATGGTTCTCTCTCTAGATATGGATGGCATTTTCCATCCCAAGTCTATTGGGAATTGTCTTGGATCACTGCATTACTGAGAAGAATTTAGCCTGTCATAGTTGATCACCACATAATCTTGCTGCTATTACGCACAATGTTCTCTTCGTTCAACTCACTTCATTCAGCATCAATTCATGTAAGTTTTTTCAGACTTTTCTGAAATCAGCTTGCTCATCATTTCTTATAGAATCATAATATTCCATTATATCCATCTACCAAAACTTATTCAGCCACTCCCCAACTGAGTATCCACTCAGTTTCCAGATCCTTGCTATTACAAAAAGAGCTGTTACAAACATTTTTGCACATGTGATCCCTTTGGGATACAGATCCAGTAGTGACATTGCTGCATCAAAGAGTATATACAGTTTTATAGCCCCTTGGGGACAGTTTCAAATTGTTCTCCAGAATGTTTGGATCATTTCACAGCTCTACCAACAATGTATTAGTGTGGGACATTTATATTTAGCAATATTAAAACAAGGCTCTATAACTATGTAACACTTGAACATAATAAGGCCTTAATAAATGCTTTTTGATAGGTTGATATACAAAGAAAATGCACAATAAAACATTGGACACTATTATGAAAAGGCATTGATATGGGTGGACACCAACTCAGGACATTAGGAATTCATGTGTATATCTGCTGATTTAGTGCAGGCCAATTCATCAATACCAATCACTGAACAAAATTACTTTAAATAAAAAAAAAATTCTACCTCCCAAGACCACAAGTTTCCTGCAGATGTTAGTAACATCATTAAAAGCTCTTTTAAAGAGCAAGAGAGTAGATACCTAAATGTGCTTTAGCTTTGTCCTAATTTGTCTTGACAGATTGTACTGCATATGACTCATCCTCAGGATACTTTATAATTTTCCTTTAAAATTCTCAATAATAGGGAAGTGACTACAGTCTAAGTGCTCTTTTTATCTCTTGATTTCCCCACAAAGCTTATACTGAATATTTTGATTCTGACGTGGGCACAATGTAGGGTCAGATTCCTTTCAAATGTAAAAACAGGAATTACTGGAATCAAACTCCAACCTGATATCAATCTTCTTGTGTACCTTCCTGCCATTTGTAGCTAACTAGGGGATCCATTACCAAACATTTTCATTTTTCATCAGTGATGTGAGGACATTAAGTTATATTAATCAGGATATCTTTTTTTTTCTTAATTCCTCCATATGCACAATGACGCTCTAGTGCCTCCCATTCATCTTTGAATTAAGAACTACATAGAGCTACTGCAGTAATTGAGAAGTATTATACAATAGAAATTCATTAATAGGAGCACAAATATCCAAGAAAAGTATAAATACTAATGATATACTTGAACAGGAACTTTTGAAAGGCTATGTGAGGAAATAAGATTAAGGAATGAAATTTAAACCAAATATTCCAATAAGTAAAAGTAAAACAACTGAATTATGAGAAATTTCTAAAAGGAAGAATTAAAATTTTATTGCTTGGCACAAAAATCTGGACTCTATTATAGCATCTTGGATGTCAGCATTGGAAATGACCTCAATGGCCATCAAGAACAACCCTTAGCTGCAAAAATGTCCTGACAGTGGTCACCGAGTTTTTGCGTGAAGACTCCCAAAGGAAGGAATCTAATCCCTGTGAAAGCAGTCATTCCCCTATGGAACAGCTCTAAATGTTGTTAGAAAATTTGTCATTGTATTAGGGTTAAATTTGTTTTGCAATCTCCACCCAGTGTGCTTGATTTTGTCCTCTGGGGCCAAACACACCAAGTCCAATTTCTCTTCCATGTGACAGCTCTTCAAATATTTAAAGAGAGCTATTATATACCCACTGCATTTTCTCTTTTAAACATTCTCAAAGAAGATAATATTTGTAAAGTGCTTAGCACAATGCTTGGTGCATAGTAGGCACTTAGGCTATTTGTTCTATCATTCTCAGGTCCTTCACTATATCATTCTCATACTGCATGGACTCAAGAATTTTAACAGTCCCAATTGTCTTCCTGGGAACATGTTCCAGCTCTGAAATAGCCTTTCTAACCTATGGCGCCTAATATTTAAAACAATATAAGAGAGATGTTCTTACTATTACCCTACTAGTCCTGAATACTGGACCTCTCTTGATGAGCCCCAGATTTGTATTAACTTTCTCATTTGCCTTGCCACACTATTAACTTACAACTGAAGTGATAAAAACAGTCTGCCAAAACTTTTTCATTTCAACTGCTGCTGAATCGTGCAGCTAAGGGACATATATATGAAAAGACAGGTGGCCTTAGAGACAGGAAGCCTGTAGTTAAAATCCTCAGACAATGTGTTTCCTTGACTATAAAATGGAAATAATAATTCTATCTACTTCACATGATTTCTGTGAAGATAAAAATGAGGTAACTTATGTAACGTTACCTATGTTAAACTGTGTAAAATGAGATAAATTTATATTTTGTGAACCTTGAGCAACTATATACATGCTACTATTATTAGTATGTTCAACTTATACGTATATTCAATACTACATTATCATGCAATGTTATATATGTAAAGTTAATTTCCTGAACTCAAATGTAAAAATTTATATTTATCCCTATTAAATTTCACCTAATATCCTAGTTTACCAAGATAGATTTCAATTCTAATTCTATTATTCAATGTTTTAGCTATCATTCCCAGCTTTGTGTTATCTGCAAATTTGATAAGGAGCTTATCCAAAAGGACTCCTTTATACAAACTGTGCCTGTATTCATTGTTCCTGAAGTGTTCAAGAAATTAACAGAACTGTTTATAAGCTTATCTTCCTTTTCTGGGTTGTATGATAACCAGAACCAGATTGGTTTCCCCTGGTCTCGTGTAACCCTTAGCAGTGTAACCTGGCTTCTCTGCCAAACCTGGAGCATTTTGGACAAGACTCTTGTAATTGAGAATGCTGATGTGACCTTAACTACTTGCTTGTGTGAGGACAGTTTGCCTTTGAGCTTTGAAGAGGAGACATAGTCTTTAGAGAGAAAAGAGAGAGAGAGAGAGAGAGAGAGAGAGAGAGAGAGAGAGAGAGAGAGAGAGAGAGAGAGAGAGAGAGAGAGAGAGAGAGAGAGAGAGAGAGAGAGGAGGTGGGTAGATGGGAGGGAGGGAGGCAGAGAGGGAGGAGGTAAGAAGGGAGGGAGGGAGGGAAAGAAGAAGAGATGTTTATGGTTTTTTATTCTTTTTGACACAGACTCTAGGGAGGCAAAAAAGAAAGATTCTTTTGTAAACATGTAGAGGAAGTTGGTTCCTTAACATATCAACTTGCTTCCCTAGAGACTTTAGGGAATTTACCTTGGTGAGAGATCAGGGCTTTTTTCTCTCTCTTGATTGAGTGAAATTTCATTCTCATCTAAGAAAGCCATTCAGATTTGTGCCTTTTCTGGAATAATCTAAATATTATAACTTCTGATTTCTATTTGCCACCTATGTGGATGCACTCATGGTTCACTATTTATGATGTTTTTGTGTGTGACCTAGTGTTTGACAAGAAAAGGTAAGACTGATAGGTATAAGCTTGGGGAACCTGCTCTCTTAAGAATAAGTGTCCAGAAAAGATTTTTTTTTGTTATCAATCATTTGTATCCCTCAACCAGCAATAATTTTGAAGATTTTCTATCTTGAAATCAATATCAATGTCTATATCCACTTTGCATCTATTTGCTGCTCTGCCTGGCTTCAACCCCACAGAATAAGATATCCCTAATCCAGGTACTCCCTGATGTCTCTATCTCTTTTATTACTCCCAGGGCATGTCATTCTTCCCCATTAGATTGTAAGCTTTTTAAGGGAAGGGGGTGTGTTTTTTTGGTTTTTTGTTTTTATATCCCTACTCCTTTGCACAGTGCATGGCACATAATAGGAACTTAAATATTTATTGAATAAAATTGAATATCCATAGATATGTCATCTAAATCTATATTTATGTCATCTATATATAATCTCTCAAAGGCAATAGAAATAATGTCCAACCTCTTAGCTCTTCTCCTGTCCTATCAAGGTCAAGGTTCTCAGAGAGGAGTGGACAAAACTCCAGAAGTACTTGTCAGGACCTCCAGCAGAGGGTACCTGTCCAATTGGTTAAACCTTCTACATAGACAAACACATGATAGGCACTATATGTCTTACATACCTACTTATACCAGGAAGAATACATTTTTCAGATTTGTGAATGAGGCCTCTTCCTAATATATCCACTGTTTTTTTTTCCTTTTTTGCATAAAATTCTTGGACTCAGTCAATATGCTTGAACACTTCAATAAATCGAAATCTTTGCTGAATTTACTTTACAATACAATATTCTGACCCTTTCACAGCACTACATATTCAATGATCCAGGGATTATTTTTTTTAAAAGGCCCTCTATTCACAGCTGCTCAAGTTGTGTGGGGTGTTTATGTAAGAATTAGGTGAGCACTGATTTTTAGTGAGAAATTATTTTACAATTTGAATTCATTGCAAAGGCTTTAAAAACATGATCTGAGCAGGAAAATTACTTCTGTAATGTCTCTGGAGGAAAAAATCCTTTTATTAATACAATCAACTATTGGATGTCATTTTTCTTACTTATGTTTATCTGCCAATGGGGTAACTATGTTTGTAATTTCTATGGGTGCAAATGATGCCTGGAAATAATTGTTCTGAATGAGAATTGCTAGTATTTACCTATGAGTGTCTGGATTGTAAAGGCTTTGTTAGAAATTTAACCCTTCACTCATGTTTTGAGAAAATGAGAGAGAGCTGGATTTCTAGGTTTTCAAGGGTCAATATGAAGTCAGAGATGGAATTATACATAGTGCTCCTTTCAGACCTCTAAGAATAGAGGTCCTTGACAAGAAATTGTACCCAAAAATATAAGTGAAACCCTCAGTTCCCTAAATACATAATTCTTTCAGGAAGGCTTCCTTAGCTTCTCCAAATTTACAGTGATTTTTCCCATCACTGAATTTTTGTGGTCTGTGTTGCACATTATGACATTTAATTATCTCCTTAATTATGTACATGTAAACATAAATTTTACTCTCTTGATTTATAAGTGGGTGTTTTGTTACCCCAAATAAAACTTCTGAGTATATAATAAATTTATAATATTTATAGTATTAAATGTACAATAAAAGCCATATTACCATGAACTTTCAGAAGATTTTAGTAGTGGATGGCAAATACACTGAAGTCAGCTTATGTTAAGAATGATGGAAAAGGAGGCATATTTAATAGTTAAGTCCTTGATTCTGAATTTTGTAGACAGAGGAACTGAGTTCAAATCCCTGCTCTGATACTGCCTGTGTGACTTTTATAGCCACTTTATTTCATTCTGCCTCAGTTTCTTCATCTGTAAAATAAAGAGGTTGGACTATATTGCCTTTAAATTCCTTGCTAGCTCTAAATTTATGACCTACTTCTTTATATCTGTCATAGGCACTGGCATAATACAGAGCACACAATAAAGACTAAATTAATACCTGTTGGCTTGATCTGAAACTGAATAAAAATTTACCACACGAAAGTCAGAAGGAAGTCATTATCTCTGCCAAGAAGTCATTGTTCTTTAATAAAAGCTGGAGATTTATTATCATTCATTAGTTGTCAGGATCTTCCTCATCATCAATTGCCGCCACCACCTCTCCTTGGCTATTACTTCTCTTCCCAAATTTGTCAAGTCTCTGAAACACATAGATTGCACATTTAGATCTAAAAGAGATCTTAGAATTAGTCCAACCCTTAATTTTTAGATGAGGAAACTGAGGCTTAGAGAAGTCGTGACTTACCAGTTGGTTACACAAGTAGCAGAGCCAGGATTTGAACCCAGGTCCACTAGCACCAAGTCCAGGGATCATTCCTTTGCACCATACTGTCAGAAAAAAAAAATAAAGGAGACCAAACATGATTGTTCCTAAGACTTGTGTTCATGGGATCTATCTGTCCCTCACATAGAACTTGAGTCTAAGTGGATTTTGATTAGCCATTAAGGTTTGGTACCACTTGTTAGAACAGGGATAGATTTCAGAGCCCAGTTCAGTGGCGTCCCTTCATATATCAAGAGGGTCATGTCTACAAAGAATCAATGAATCTATCATTAAGCAAGTATGACAGCCAAAGAGTTTGTTAGATTCAGTTATCTATTCAAAAATGGCTGGTTGTACCAACTTTCCCTTCATAAATCCATTTTTTTTTTCTTTCCTTGGCTTGGGGAATTTGGACATCCTTGTCTTTTTCAATTTCTCCAATTCTTGTGAAACCATTGGATTCCAAAACCCTGAGAGATCTTTGCCTTGTATTAAGTTGATGGACAAAGAACTTATGATATCATTCCATGGGAATGCCATTCACTGAGACAGATCAGACTCCTCTAATTTAAGTCTTCAAAAAGTCCTGTGATTTGTAAGGGCTTATGGAATTAGTGTCAGAGGTAAGATTTGAACTTAGCTCATTCTAACTCTAAATTGAACACTCTATCTTCCATGCCAAATTGCCTTGTACTTTGTGACAAAAGTGAGGGGAAAGATCTTTTACCAAGAAATAAAGCCCTCTGCTTAGAATTTTCTGCTAGGTTCTGGATGATACAATCCATTCCTAGATATTATCTTCTATCAAACAATCGATAATTAATCCTTTGCTCCCAGGTAATCACAAGATAGGACAACATCTTCAGGGTTTCATGGTTTCTGTGTCTGTTCTCTAGTAGCTGTCTTGGTCTCTTTATTAACACAATCCAGGAAGCAGATAACAGTATGGTCCTATATGGGTCACAGTCAAGGGCATATTCACTATTTAGAAAAAAAATTCCAGACCCTATTATCTTTAGCATCTTGCTCAAGACACCTGCCTATTTTTTATCATATAGAATTAGCTGATTTATCTAGATTTTTATATACATGAAGTTTGAGGTGATAAAAAAAGTAGATTTTTAAAAAATCAAATTCAAATTTAAGCACCAACAAACTCTTTGGGATATTGATCTATAAGGTGACAACTCTTGTAATAACATAACCATTTTTGATATGGAGTAAAAATAGCATTGATTAATTTGAATAACATTTGATTGTCATGGATTTTGATATGTTGCTCTCAAATCAGCAATATCAAACATTAAATCACTTATAGGATGGAATTCACCTGGACCAGTAATGCCAGTTGAAACATGTGTCTTAGTTTGCATTTTGGGGTAGGCCACATTCAAGAAGTCAATAGTCTAACTACAGACTAAGACCAGACAGAAGAATAATCAAATAAAAAGGAGATCTGATTGTTGTTTGTAATAAAAGTGAATGTTGATGAGGTCATGGAGTTTAACAAATACTTGTTTGTAAAAGAGTAAAGAAATAGGAAAATTAAGAGTTTGAAGAAAGGAAAAAATCAAATGCTGTTACAAAAAGATATAAACCCCAAGAAAAGATGCATTCTGGAAAATAGCTTACTTTCTGATGCCCTTATTGCACATTCAGTATTCCTTTTGGCTGGTGTCTTTAAAAAGGGAGGGATAGTATTACTTGGTTTGGAGGCTCAATTTGTAAATATAGAATCATAAAAATCATTGATTTCTTTCCTAAATAAGGGCCCTATAAATTTATTTCAGATTTTTGAAAATTTTTATTGAATTTCAATATACTGTTCCACCTTCAAAGATGCCATTAGAAAAAGATACAACTGGCAAAAGATGAATTGGAGACAGAGCAAAGGATAAACAATGGGCACTCCATGTGGCTGTTAGTTACCATACAGTGGTTAGAGAATGAAAGGAACTTTAGATGTCCCCCATCTGCTGTGTTTATGAAAAGACATGGATAGGAGGCATAGAAATGGATTTACTGTAATTGAAATCACTGAAAGGAATACTTCATCTGATAAGAGAGCACAGATCTATTGAACTGTCATGATTCTATCATTACTTTATTTGCTCCTTCTTCACAGAAGGATGTTCTCTCAATATTCAGCTAACCCTTCCATACCTCCCCACCTCTGCAATGAGTAGGCTGCAGCAAGAATCAATCAGAAGTCCCAGCTAATAATGAGCCAACAGAGATTGGGAAAGGCATTAAACTCCAGGAATTCCAGTTTATAAAGGATCCCAAATTCCATGCCACATGATTTGAGAGAGGCATGGAATTAGAATTGCCCTCCTTTATCTAGTGTTTGGTTCAATTGGATGCAGGAATCAATCAGCCATCAGCTAGATACTTTCTATTATCCATACTCCCTCCCTGGGTCCAAAGCAACTTCTGTACCATTTGGAAACTGTTGAGGTATGGAAGAACCTGTAAATGGATGCTTCCAAGTGAAAGATATTTTGTTATATATTGATTTTTATTATATGTTGTTTATTTGCTATATGTTGTTTATTTTATTAATTCTAAACCAAGAATAAAAACATGAAGCTAAGCTTGATTTATGTTATTCACATGGGGAGTTGGATCCTTCAAGGCAAAGTCATGTAACAAGGGCTCCTTAAATTATTTAACACACTTGAGGAAAAAACAGGCTGGGTTTGTCAAAGGAAGGGATCCAGAACTGTTTTGATTGGATAAATCTAAAATAATCTATTCTCTCTAGATAACAAGTCTGTTCTTCCCTGCATAGAGAAGTAGAAGTGAGATGTAGAAGGTAATCCATTTCCTTTGGACTGTTGCTCAGTTGGGTGCATGCAGATAATCCTCAGGGTGAAAGTGGCATTCTTTAGGGCCTGATCTTTCTTTGGCAAACAGAATTAGATGAGTAAATATCAGTACTTCTGGGTAGTTAAAAAAACTATTGGCATTAGTTTTGGACCTGGTAGCCAAAAGACTTGGTTCTGTCTCAGTTCTGTTACTTACCAGCTGTGTAATGATGGGGAACCCAGACTCTCTAAGCCTATTTTCTCATTTACTAAATAAGGATTATAATACTATATACTGTCTACCTCAGAAGTTGTGAGGAAAACATTTTTGGAAAACTGAAAAGCAAAACATGCATGTAAATTATTATTATTGTTAATAGCAATGATAATAATTTATACTATAGATATCATACAATGCACATTATAATGACATTATATAATATGCACAACTAACTATTGGTAAAAAAAAAATAATAATAACATTGCCTTCATTTTCTCTGGTGGTTCTCCAATGTCTTTGTCTGAACAATAAAGAATTGAAATTGCTTATTTTTTTTTGATGAAGAATCTTAAATTTTTTGCATTAGAATCAGAAGTAACTCCTAGAGAATACAGTACTTGAATTCTGGATTTTGGTCATATTAAATAATTGGTTATATTCTGTTTCCTTTCACCAAGACAATTCAAGTTGGGTATTAGGATATAGATCAGGATTTATAAAATATTCAAACAATTTAGAACTTTCATGACTATGGAATAACCAGTGTCTTTGACATATCTTTATATTGTTCTTCACTCTTGGAAGAGGGCTTAGTAAGGTTGTTTATTATAAATCTCCTGATAAGCCAGTAGATCCAAATGGGTAGGGTGGGGCAATTACAGGTAGTTGACCTCAGTGGTTTACAGATGGTCAGCTTTATGACTCTTAAATGAGAAATAAGATACTTGATGGAAGGTGATGGGAAAGTGGAGGTGGACTCTACTTTTAGAGTAAAGAGGATTTTCCCTATTCCCATCAGCTGACTCCTTAACTGAGAAAACACTAAATGGAGAAGAGATGAGATTTTTTGTTAAAAAGCAAATATGAAACTGTGGAATAAAAATATTAATGCCTTAGGCAATAGGCCTTCCTCCTCCCACCCTCAACTCGTTTTCCAGTGCAAATGAGTCCTAGTTCCCAAGAGACCCCTCACAACCACTTTTTCAGTAGCTTCAGCATCTTTAGGTAACAGGATGAAGACTGTTGAAATTGCATTTTCCTGGGATTTTCCTGCTGGAGAGAATAAATCACTTTACTTTGCAAAATAAATAAACACATAAATAACACAGCAGGACCAAAGGAGCCCCCATGGATCCAACCAATTCCATTAATCCAGTCTGTAGAGAGGTAGGCAGAACTTACCACTTTAAAACTCTCTTCCCAAACTCTATCAAGTTCTTGGTTTCACTCCAAGATGGGATAAGAGCTCAGCTTTGGAACAGGAAAAGCTGTTTTAAAATGATGTTTTTGGTCTTTTACCTGTCAAATCCCTGCATTGTGACTTTCTTTTCTTTCCAAAGAAGAGCTTTGTGGTGATTAATAAATTATACTCAATTGGAAAGGCTCAAAGTGAGAGTGAAGAGCTTTTTTAGAATAATAAGCTAGTTATTGTAATCTGAGAAATAATTCAAGTGATAAACTACCAGAGGACAAAACAAATTGCTTAATTCCATTTCTATATAGCATCTAGCAGAAAGAAATAAGCATAGAGGATTTAATGGGGGATTTATTCTAATGGCAAAATCACATTCTCCATGGACTCCTTGGCTATCTTTCCCAAAGAAGTCTGTACTATCTTCATGATGATGTAAAAACTCCTAACATTTTCTTCATTTTCTTCAGAGCCTATGGTTTCATCTGTCCCCTATTTAAAGTCAAAGACCTGATTTCCTAACTGCTGTCTATCAAACAGTCTCTTCTCATTTTCTGCTCAGACAGATTTCTCCAAACAACTGTCCCAACTTCTGGTCTTTCCCATGGGTTTCCCAGCATTTCAGCATGCTTCATTTACTTCCATAACTTAAAAAGGTAACAAGAAACAGAGAAGCGGAGGTGTGTGTTAGATTGGCATTATCTTCATTACCAGCAAATGGCCAGTATTCTGGACATCACAAATATAGTAGGCAGTAAACATACATACATACATACATACACACACACACACACACACACACACACACACACACACCTGAAATTCTTTTCAGGATCACTGAAAACTGAGATTATAGTGAGACGACGATAAAGAAGGAAAATAGTACTTTTAATATAATTTTCACCAAACTTACATTATTGTATTTCACATCGCATATTTCTAAACTGCTTATCTGGAAAATATAAGCTGCAAAAATACAGAATATCACACTCAACTTCTATTGAGCATGTGCTTTTTCTTCATTTTTTGAACTGCTTGATTTTTATCCCCTGTTATTAATTCGCACTTTGATTTATTTTGGAAGAGCAATGTGAGTTCCCAGTCATCCACAGCCAGCCAAGAAAGCAGTTTCCTGATGCACTTTAGCAACATTCCCATGAGAACCAAAGAATGGGGGGGGGGGAGGGCCATACAGGCAAGGAGTATGCAAGTGTGTATCACACTGGATCAGAGTTATCTTGGAGTGATTGTTGGTTTAAGGAAGTAAATGTGGAAAATCTTGCCAAGATCTCCCAACCAATCTGTGCAGCTCTTCATGGGCCTGTGCTTGGAACTTAGATTAGGAGAGGAGAGACTTCATCGAATACACAATGACTGGGTAAGCTAAATGAATTTGTGATCACGTTATTATGAATGAATGAAAAAGAATATATTCAGTGCTTACCCTGTACCAAGCCCTGTATTGATTACCGGGCATACAAATACAAAAGCAGAGTTAGTCTTTGCTCCTAAGGAGATTACATTCTAATTGAGAAGACAACATATAAAGGATAGTGGTAGAAAAGGATGGGGTTTGTTGATTTTGAAAGTTATAGAAATGGTGACTGCAGACATAAGGAAGTAGTATAAGAGAAAAAAAAAAAAGCTGGCGTGGAGAATGGCAAAACGATCTCTGTAAGATGAATGAGAGGAACAATTTTATAACTATAGACCAGGTCATTAATATCTAATGGAAGAGTCTTTTGATAGAAAACATGATATAAATTTGTTCTCCTCTCTCTCTCTCTCTCTCTCTCTCTCTCTCTCTCTCTCTCTCTCTCTCTCTCTCTCTCTCTTTATCTCAATCTCTCTCTCTCTTTTTCTCTCTTTCTCTCAGAAGACTGGTATTTTGGGCTTCAAAAGGGTCAAGAGATAAGAAAGAATGAAAATAAGAGAGATCAATCATTTTTGATTCCTTTCTTCTATCTGATTTATTAGCCAAAAATAATGAGTTTCTATCTGAGCTTGAGTATACTAATGGAGCTCTAATCTCTGATTTTTCTTAAGGGAGCAGGATCCTGAGACTCTCCAATGGCCAAAACTCCCTGGAAAAGAAAAAGGAAAAACACACTTTGGAACATATTTTGGCAAGATCCAGCAGAATGAGTTTATTCTATATGTCCTAGTTATTGCTGTATGAATTAGCACATGTATGAGTCATTAATTTATGCCTCTCAATTCTTATTTTGAACCAATCACCTATAAAAATCCTTTAAGTCACGGGTTTAGCATTATATGTTATATAAGACATTAGTTGAAATAGAAGACATATTTATCTATTATAACGTATAAGCTAGTGAGAAAAACTCTCTGTCTCTGTTTGTCTCTGTCTCTCTGTTTCACTCTCTCTCTGTTTTTCTCCTTGAAGGTCTCTTTTCTCTCCCAGTATCCTGGACTTAGTTTCTGTTTCAAGCCACACTTCCTGGTGGGCAAAGCAGTCTCCTTGCTGGAACAAAAATTTTAAGCCCTTATTCCAGAGTAAAAGAAGGTGCTGTGGTTTCTTTTAAACTGGCATTAAGTACCCAACTACAGCCTCATTGGTTATTTATAAGTTGCTCTTATCTTATTGACTACGGCATGCCATATTTATTTTTAATGCTAGGATTAGGATGGGATTAGAAAGGTTGTAGTTCTTTTATTTTTTATTTTTTGGACTTTGTCCCAGTGATACAAAAGATGCTACTGAATGGGAGAAATGATACTCTTTGTAGCTGAATTCTTTCTTGGGAAGAAAAACATTTTAAATTTTGGATAAAGGGCAGAAACATTTTCTCTTTAACTCTCCTGAAATACCCATGTTGTCTAAAATCTTTGAATTTGGCTGGAGGTTGGGAGAAGAGGGGAGGAAATGGAAAGGATTGATATGTCTGGGTTCTTGATGATAACACAATTGTTGTCAGGATGAACATGAGAATAAACTGAGGGTTCTAAAGTTTAGCATGAAGATTTGATTTTAAAAATTATGCTTATTAAATTTTGGACACTCCTTCCCACTTCCCCTGCCCTCCACAAATTTTTGCAAAATGACATTCTTTCCACTAATCATCCCTAGAAACATCTTTCTACATCCCCTTCCTACAGACAGGGGGTGTCTTTTCTGTGGGCTTTTCATGCCCTAGTATAGCTTCTTAGATGCTAATTGCCTCTCTAGGAAGACTTTCCTGGGAAGAGATCAGATAATTGAAACTGAGGCTCAGAATTAGATTCTGCTAGAATGGAATCATGATTGGCAGGTCTTCTTCACTTCTTAGAATCAGAAATGACAGATTCACACATTCAACTGCTTTCATTAAGAAGGGTTGGAACACAACATGGTTCAGTTGGGTTTTTCTTCTAACTGGAGGTGCTCCACATGGCACAATTCCAATATATCTTATGGCACTAAGAATAAAAATAAAAACGAATTGATTATGACAAATTTACTTCCATACAGATTTCTTTTTATTTTGTCAGTTAAGTATGAATTTCCTTCACTCAAATTCTATCATACTTCACTGAGACACAGAGATGATCCTAGGCTCTTAAAGCAAAGGACATGCTAATAGAGTACAAGCTCCGAATGTTTTTTTTTTTTTTAAGCCAGAAAGAACATGGTGGACAGGAAATGCTGAATCCAGGGGAGTCACTGCCTGGATGATTTTTGCTAAGTCATTTGATCACTGAGCCTCAATGTTCTCATCTACAAAATGAGAGATAGTAGTTAAATAAATGATTTCTAAAGTCCCCTTCAGCTTTATATCTATATACTTATGACTTTGTGAATGAGGTCAAGTAATGGGATTTAATAGTGTCTGTTATCTTCAAACCAGCCAAGTTTAGAAAGGCATATTCTCAGTGAGCTGATTAGCTTATTGTGATTTTCTTTCATCCACTATGACTCATAGAGACCATCATCTCAAGCATGGGGAGGTAGAAATCCGCAAAGATGATAAAATACACTGATGAAATCATGGATATTGGAAATAATGAAATATAAGCAGTTGTTTTGGAGGCAGCTGTCTTGGCTTGAAGGAGTCAATTGTTAAATTTTCAGTGTGAACATTACCGCCTTGAAAATTGGCAAAAGGTACTTAGATTATTCCTCTGTTGATTGTTTAGACTTAAGAAAATGGTAGTGAAAATGTTAATAATGTAAATTAAATTTAAAAGTGGAAGCTTCATTTTTAGACATGATTGTGAAACATTTACCAACACACTAGTGAGTATAAATTAGATTAGAATATGGTGTGTGTGTGTGTGTGTGTGTGTGTGTGTGTGTGTGTGTGTGTGTGTAGACTCTAATAAGCCAGTACCACACTATTGCAAATATTCTAAACTATACTAGATTTGCTTCTTAGCAAAAGATGAGATAGGTGTTTTTTTTTTCCCAATCTCTGACAAATTGTGCAAACTCTGTAACTGTAATACTATAACAACATTTTGTTGACCTTAGAATCATGATGAAAGTAGGAGTTTTCATTATATTAGGGCAATTTTGTTTCAATGCTAGCAGTCTGAAAGCAGAGATCAGTCTTATACCAATCATATATCTAATTACCTTTAAAGCCTTCAGTCAAAGCCAAGTTCTTCTGTTATCAATACTCATTCACATTGGGGAAATGTGACAACATCAGGTCTTTGAAAAATAATCAAGGGCAAAGAATAGAATCTGATTGTTTCTTAATGTGATTCATAAACCATTCTGGTAACACATGCAAATACACATGGACAGGAAGGTCTAATGGAAAGGATGTAGAATCTGGAGTCAGGAGAGACTTTGAGTTCTATGTTGCTTACTAATTGTGTCACTGTGGACAAATCACTTACTGTCCCTGAACCTCAGTTTCCTCATCTGTAAAATGGAAAAATGCCTATGATTTCCTTACCTCACAAATTTGTGAGGATTAAAATCATGAAAAGCACTTGATATGTAAATATTAGCTATTTTTGTCAATGGTCATGATATTTTTAAAACTGTCAAGTACATATCAATAGATTTTGGTTTTGTTTTTTACTTTTGATTCTGTTTCCCTGAGATGAACACTTTCATTGCTATTCCAATGGCTCATAAAGTTAAGATTAGGAAAATCACAGTGATGATATCCCACTTCCCAGGCCTATCCCAGATAAAATATCTCAATTATGCTACATAAAGAGTCATCTTGTGGCATGTTGTTGCACAAAAAGGTTTTGAGATATTGAAAACAAATACTCCCAGCCATGATAGTGATTGAAGTACTTTGTAATGCAAACTTATTCCATGTTGGACACTGTGCAAACTTCTAGTGACAGTGATTGGTAGAAGGGAAAGAAAAGGTTTGTTCATTCGTGTTTTCAGAGGCAAATTTTTTTTGTCACAAATAAACATGTTTAGCTTTCAAAAGTTTTAGCTATGTCTATCTTTATGTGCTCTTTCATTATTTTAAGTCAACAGATTTAGTCTTCCCTTTTCTTAGCCTCCTTTATTCTTCTTTTCATGAAATAATTTTCATCCTCTAAGAAGAAAGGAATAGGATTACCTAGTGATGATTCTCTTGTATTAGTGTTTGCCTTGATTCAGGGAGGGGTAGTTAATATTCTTGGTTTCTCCTTGGAATCTCTTTTTAGTGAAAAATGATTTAATCAAAACTACACCAGGACCCCCATTATAATGTTACTCTTATATGGGTTTGAATAAACTACAAATTAAATTGTATTCCCTGAAGCATATTAATCACATCACAAAATTCTACGACATGCTTACTTATTGGACACCTTGGAGTATTCTTAGGGATGAAAAGTAGGAGAGGAGAAGGAAATGAAGAAAAGACACTTGAAAAGGGTTATGTGCCACATAAACTAGAATTTTCTTCCCTAGGGGATCGCTTGCTCTCATAACAATTAAATCAATAAGCATTTATTAAGCATTTACTATGTGCCAGATACTGTGCTGAATGCTGGGAAAAACAAAAAAAAAAGGCAAAAACAAGCAAGCAAACAAAAACAAAGCAAGTACAAAATAAAACACAACAAAGACAAAACAAACAAAAAAACCCCAAATAAAATAAAATAGTTTCAGTCCTGAAAGGATTCAGTCTAAACTTTGTCTTCACCTTTATTATGGTAATTGTCTCCAGAATATCTTCTCATATGCTGACACTTATACTTAGAGTAAATAATCTATGTTTTAAAATTAATTCTCTTGGCCAAGCTAAATACTATAGCTATCTTTCCTCAACACTTGACACTGAGTGTTTGAATTGCTTCTAACAT
Organism: Sminthopsis crassicaudata; assembly: GCF_048593235.1. Taxonomy (NCBI): domain Eukaryota; kingdom Metazoa; phylum Chordata; class Mammalia; order Dasyuromorphia; family Dasyuridae; genus Sminthopsis; species Sminthopsis crassicaudata. Next base: position 602,853,752 of record NC_133617.1, on the reverse strand, counting down.
AAGGTGAACAAGCCCAGGTTGAGAAAAATGATCTGTGAAAAGAACAAATAAAGGCCAACTCAGACAATGGGATTATCTCCCAAGCAAGGCTCTTCACTTCTGTATTCTTTTCAGACAAGTGGATTTTTGAGTCCATTGAAGATAGGATGAAACCAGAGTTAGAACAAGACAGAGGGCATTTTCCTTCATTGTTAAGTTGCCACTCATTCTGCTGAGCTAAAGGGAAGTAAGACTGGGTTTCCTGGAAGAAAAGACAGAACCTGACCTGAGGTACCCATTGTCTCTAATTTAACTATAGAAGAGCAACTGTGGTTTATTCCACAAGGTAGCCATTATTGCTTAATAGTCCTGAGGTAATTTTTGAGGGTTTCATTTACAAAGTAATGGTCTGCTTGTGGATTGAATATGGTATACTATACAACAGTGAAATAAGGAAACTATAATCTGATGGGAAAAAAAGCAAGATGGACATTTATCTGGAAAACCTGTATTAAAAGGAGCAGTACTTTCTTCCCCAGAAAAGGGTCTTGATGGAAGCTCTATGAGATATTTAGTCAAAGATTCTTTCATTTTAAGGGTTTCCCTAACTCTGATGTATCCGATAGCTATTCAGCATACTGAGTTATAGAATATTAATTACCAACTACAGAAGAATCTATCTCTTGAACAAACGATACAGAAATCTGCTGTGATAGTATAAAATTGGTGTGTGTGTGTGTGTGTGTGTGTGTGTGTATGTATGTGTAGGTCTATTATGGATTGAGACTAATGATTATTAGACTGGTTCAGTTTAACTGACCTAAGAGTAAAAAAAGAAACATTTGCAGTATGATGTGTTAGTACAAAAGTATCAGGACAAGAAAGAGGAAGGACAGGAGGAGAAAGAACAGGAAAGAGGGAAGCAGGGTGGTTAGGAGACAGAATCATAGATCCTTAAAACATGTAAAAACCTCTTAATATAGTGCTTTAAAGTTTATAAAGTTATTATATATGTGTGTATACATACACACATTCATACAATGTATGTATTACATATGTATAGATTTGTGAACAATGCACTATACATATGTGCACACACCACACATGTGTATTGCTTGTGCATATTTATATATTATACATGTATGTAGATACATGTATAGCTTTTGATCTTAGATAGCTTGGTCTCCCTTCATTATTTTGTCTATTAAGCTCTATTAACAAACTTCCTGGGGCAGGGAGTTAGGGAATGCTTTAGAGAAGGTGTGTTTCCTTTTTTTTTTTTTTTTTTTTTTTTAAAATAACTCCTTTCTGAGTTTTCTTCAAGCCCTTTAGAGTGGCAGGAAATACCATCCTGCTTTTTTGAAAAGGTGAAGAAAGTGATAAGGCTTTGGATTTTCACTGATTTGGAGGAACTAAATAAAGGTAAAGGAATCCTCCTTTCTCCAGGGGAAAAAAGAATTCTAAGATAGGATTATTTTCCAATATTTTGTGAATGGTTTCTAAAAGGGCATACTTTTCTGGGTGATAGTACATTAAACAATGGCTAATAGATATTCTTTATATAGCATTAAAATCCTATCAAAATTCCAACAGGGGAAGGTTGAATTATCTACCCCCAGACATTTTGTAATTAAGTGACTTAACCTGCCAAATAGCAGATGAGGTTCTAAGAAAAGAAGACAAAGAACTGTGATCATTCCATTTCTAGGAGGATTTGTCTCCATCTTTTTCTCTTCCATTGTAATGACTGTAAAGAACATTGGAAATCAGATTAGAAGCATCCTTAGCTACACTCAGACATAAATATAAGTTACAAACAAAGAGTTGTTATAACCATGAAATGTATCAATGTTTCCCCTAAGTGAACAAAAAACAAACAAACAAACAAACAAACAAAAAAAAAAACAAGGACAGAAAAGGGCTGATTTTTCCCTTCACTAAGTGTCAGAATTTAATTCTGAAAAGATGACATTTCTGGAGCCTCTTTTTAAAATGAAACTTTTGATTGTCCATTCAATGACTGATAAACACAGTCCTTGATCTGCTTTCTGTTTGTTTAGTACTACTCTTCATTGATATTCTCATACATTTGAGAATCTTTGGGAAAAAGCCCAAATGCAAATTTTTTTTTTACAGGTTTTGAAAAAATAAATAAACAGCATCCAAAAAGGCTAAATATTTGGGCTTCAATGATTCTGCCCAAGCATAGAACAATGCACAGTCAGTTATTTACCAATATGATTTCAAAATGAAAAAATAAAACAAACTATCACTTTGTATAGAAAAACATCAGAACTAGTAAAACCATATGTATTTTTAGATTAGCTATAGAATTATCGCCCCTATCAATTAGGTAATGATGAATGATGAATATGTGTATTTTAATTGGTGAAGCTATTCCAAAATAAAATAGATTCAAGAACTATTTTTCAAAAAGCAACATCTCCCAGGCAACCGATCACAATACTATTCACACAATTCTCTTTCTCTTTTGCTCCTCTTTGCTCGATGATTTTCTATGGTTCTGTACTTGGAACCAAATCTCCTCATTTACTGTGGTGGTTAGGTATTTGGCACAGTGTTCTTTTCCTTTAGGATTTTCTTTTCCTTGCTGTTCAACCCCGAGTGTGATCTATGAATTCATAAGTGAAGTAAAATAATCCCTTGGGGACAGCTCTGGGCCAACTTCATAGGAATGCCATATTTGAAACCAGGTCATCAAACAAGTATGGAGAGAAGATTAATAGACCCACTTGCTGTGGATGAGGGTGTGTGTGTGTGTGTGTGTGTGTGTGTGTGTGTGTGTGTGTGTGTGTATCTATGTGCACACATGTGCATGCCCAATGTTTCTCTCCCACAGACTTGCCCACAAAAGATTAGTCTTGCGCCAGCAAGAGATTTTTCAGTGGATTCTTATTCCAAACAATGAGAATTTCTCTCTTTAACTGTTTGAAGTTCAGTCACTTTCAAAATATATGGACAAAGGCCTCTTAAATCGGAGACCATCCTTGAACACATTGTTGACATTTTAATCCATTGGAAAGGGGATAGCTTTCAGTATTTTGTGGGAAGATTCATTAAACTGGGGCACCCCTGGCTCTTCAACAGCTTGTGCTCGTGAATAATAGCCCAAAATGTATTTTTCATTTCCCATTTCCTTTCATTAAAAATATTATATACACATGTATATAAAGATACCCACAAACACCACCTAAGTGAGCTTCTATAGTCTGTAAATAATACTTTTAAAATGTAGTTCTGAATATAAAGGGGGCTTCTTCATGACAGTGAGCATGGAGATTAAAGAGAAAAGGCAAGTTTGCATTTCATTACCTTCTCCCCTGTTGTCCCAATTATGGTTCTTTTAAAAAGAGAGACTGTATCCATTCTCTCTGAAGATTTTTTTTTTTTGGTAATATGTATTTTCTTACTGGCTTTGTAGTGTATCAGAATGAAGATAAAAGGATAAAAATTACAATAGATTAATTGTATCCCTTGAATCACATTATATTTTTGGTGCATTAAAAAGAAAAAAAAAAGTAAAGCAACCAGCATATAATAAAGTACTCTTATAGAATTCTGTTAGTGACTGAAAGGTTAACATAGCTTTTGGAAATAGTTAAAAATAGTATTATAGATTATACATACAACCGTTTGAAATCCATACCCATTTAAAAATGGCAAAATGTTTGGCAAATGTAAGCAAATGACTTATACTAAATGTGGGTCTCCGTGGCTCTGAGCTCAGCCAGTCATAGCCACAGGTAAGACCCAGCACATCCTGAGGTCTGTGAGACTTGGATGGAGGTGGATACCTCTCACCTTCTGGATACGTAGATGAGGGAAGGATGAGCCCTATATCCCCCCAACATACATGCTCCACTCCCCCCTCCCTCTCTCAGTTTTCTACCTTTTGAACATGGAAAATACGGCTGGTGAGGGGTGTCATTTATTGACTCCAGCACGGATCACCCAATAACATCACTGAGAGAACTCTGAGGCCTGGAACAACATGCAGACTAGTTGAATTGTCTACACAGTGACCCATATTGCAAAGGTTAGAGGGGAGCAGATCTTCCCACCCCTCTTCTCTTGCTCCCTCCCTGCCCGTATTGAAGGAGGAGGTGGCAAAGAGTGTCACTAGTGCTTATCTTGGAAATATTGTCAACTTTTTTTTTTTTTTAATAGGATGATAGATTTTTATGTCCAAAAATGTCCATTTGCTGAACTGGCCACCATCATTCCCTGTTGCTTGGAGCTGATGGCATTTCTAGAGACCACATTTGAACCTTCAAAGGATTGCCACCAAGACCTGATGGCATTTCCTGCCTTGCTCCCGAAGAATGTCAAGTGCATGATCCCATATAGCTCATTATTTTGAATCCTGTCTGGCTATGATTTTGAGAAAAGGACAAAAATGGTTGTTGTTGTTGTGTGTGTATGTTTCCATTTTTTAAAACTTTATTTTAAATTTTTTTAAGAAAAAGGACCCTTTGATTACTAATATAGTTTGTCCTTCCTTAGTCACTATAAAACAGATTCCATATTTTCACACCACTCGTGATCTTCCAGGTTATAGATAAATTTTGTCCTATGTGACTGGTTTGGGGCCACAGGGTCCCTCCCTAGATTGTCTAGGGTCAGAGTAGAGGCAAAGAACTCACTCGTGCTGAGCCCACCCTCGTGGTTTTTGATGTATCGTTTATAGTTTTTCCTCAGGCACTGCCACGTTGTTGTGTAAAGGATGAATGCGAAAGACTTGAGGGCAATTGCGATGCTGACGTACAGGTATCTGTACACCACGTTGTCATAGAGGGCACAGGCACCCTGTTCACCACAGAAGGTACTCCAGAACAGGCAGGTGGAGTCAATGCCTGCTCCGAAGATCAATGGAGGAGGGATGAAGCCTGCAAGAGGAAAAAAGACACTTAGGACTCGTCTATGTTGGTTTGCTCTCCAACGTCCATTTTTTCAGGGAGCTTTCAAAGTCATCCATCTACTTGTGGGTTAATGAAGGGAATAGCTTTTTTTCCCCCCTCACTGGTCAGCATTAAATCTAAGGGCTCAAGGTGGGGCAGGAAAGGTGCTTTCTTACCAATTTTAATTGGGTTAGCAGAACTCCCAAGGGCCTGCAGTCAAGATGCTGTCAGTACTCCCCCCCTTAGCGCTCCCTTTTCAGAAGCTTGTTACCACAATCAAGGACCCTGAAAAAGTAGTTCTATTGGAAAGCCTCATTAAACCTCTGAAACACTGGGATTTAATAAATGTCCAAGTTTGAAATCCTGCCTAACCTGCTTCATCTTTGCTGCTTCAAGGCTAGGCTATTTTCAGAAATAAAAATCTTAAATTCATGGTATCCTTTCCATTCCTAATAGTCTTAAGACTTTCTACCGTCTTTCAGGATAACTACTTTGATGACTACTGAAACCTACCCAGCTCAGAGAAGGGCCATGATAGCTATTTACCACATACATAGTGGCTCTGCCAGTGTCTTCTTGGCAAAGAAATATAAATCCAGACTGATTTAAATTAGGCATGGTGCATGGGGTAGGTGGTATTGCTAAGTGAGTCTATTCCTCTGGAGAACCAGGAGGAGTTAAATCCATCCAGTGGCATATTTAGGCCCTATGGTTTTCCTCCTGTTGCTTACCCTGTGGTCAATCCATTGCTTATGAACATTGGGAAGTGGGGAGATAGAGTTGAGTTATTTATAAATAGCCATCTGCCAAGAAGTTTGTTTGGGGAGGATATTGGAAGTATAGGTTTCCTAGTTTTATATATGTGTAAATTAAAGTTAAGTAGACAGAATTGTATTTTAAGTATAACAACTTTAGAAATACATCAGGAATCCTGCATTGCAAACTATTCTTTCCTTTGATCCAATCTTTCTCAAAGAAGTGGTACTTCTCTTTGCTAAGGCTGACCTTTCCATTGGTGTTTTTAATAGTATCTTTTCTTATCTTCTCTGGAAGTTTATCTCCCTAATCAATGTCTCTCATTTTTAACCTTTCTTTATCCACCTATTCCTTTCCTATCCACATACAAATGTGTCAATCAATCATTGATTGATCAATTAGTTCTCCCCATTAGTAATCAACAAGCATTTATTAAACACATATATGTGTGTCCAGACACAATTCTAATTTGGATACAAATAAAAAGAATAGAACCATACCTACTGTCAAGGAACATGCCTTCACTGGCTACTGCCATTCAATTCAGGATATTCCCCATCCTTCTTATTCTCTTTTCCACAGCTGAATTTCTTAGAAAGGGGTCACCTGTAATCTTTGCATCCATTTCCTCACTTCTTAGTCACTCTTCAAGCAGAAGCATCCTCTCTTCCAACCAGATCATTTGACCTAAACTGTATTATCTAATTTATAAATCAATGGCTTTATCTTAATCCTCCTTCTACTTGATAACTCTTAGGCTTTAGACACTCTTAATCACTATTTCTCTTTTTTTAATCTGGGTATACTTGCCCTCCTAGATTTCATTGATACTACTTTCTCTTGATTTTCCTTTTACTTTTTCCTTTGATCATTCTATTGCATTTTAGCTTCAATCACAAGCTCATTCTCCTCCTGTCTCCTAAGTTTAGCTATCTGACAAGGCTTAGTTCTGAGGCCTCTTTTCACCCCTTCTTATACTTTGGTTCCTTGGTGATATCATCAACAACCCTGAGTTCAGTGATTTTCTCAATGTACTTCAAAATCTGTGTATCCATCCCTAATCCATTCCTATATATCTCTTCTAAATTCTAGTTCCACATTACCAACTGCTTGATTATGGATCACTATTTCTAGATAGCCCCTCAAACCTCCAATTATATATTTAAAAAAGATCTCACTCCCCCCAAATTATTCTATATTCTTTTTGAAGGGAATACCATCCTTAAAGTCAATGTCTCTCAACTTCTATATTTAATTGATTGCCAATTCCTGTTGACCCCAATTCCATAATATCTCTAGTATGTTTCCTTCTCTTCAATCATATGACCACTACCTTAATTAGTATCTTAATTGCTTTTTGTCTTAATTACAACAATAGATTCTTAAACCATATCTCTCCTTCCAGTTTCTCCCTTGTCCAATTTACCTCCACAGAGTTTCCAGTTTGATATTCCTAAAACACAGAGCTGGCCATGTCAGTCCCCTAGTCAAATATTTTTAATTTATCTTTTCTATTCCAGTTACATAAACTTACTAGTTCTTCCTCACAAATAATATTCCATTTACTATTTTGCATAATGGTCTTCCAAGTCTCAGTACACTCCTTTGTCACAAAATCCATGGCTTTATTGAATACTGATATTCAATAATAAATTCAATAATATTAAATTTATACCCTTTCCTGATCCTCTCAGATATAAGTATTTTTGTCCCTCTTTATTTATTTATTTATTTATTTGCATTTACTTGCTTGTACCCAGATTACATGTTGCTTGAAGACACCTTCTAGAGGTAAGAAGAGAGAAAGGTTCCCTTCACCCCCTGAAGGGAAAGGGGCTGTGCTGCAGGGCCCTCCCTGGAGAGACAGAGACAAGGGCTAAGCTGTATGTGGGAGAGTTGAGAAGGGAGATGGGTGGTGGCGAGAGGAAGCCAAGAGAAGGATGGGCTGCTGGCTTCCTTCCTCTCCCCAACCCCTCAGCCCTCAGCTATTGCTGGACACCAGGTGGATGACCTGCTCCAACCTGAGGGTTCCTCAGGGTTTGGTATTGCTTATTTTTGCTTTTGTATCCTTAGCAGATAATGCAATGCCTTCCATTTAGTAGCAGTTTAATACATATCTGTTGAATTAGGTTTGAATTGATTATGGGTAGAGGTGGTGATGCTGGAGAGCCCTAAGCTTGGAAAGAAGCTAGATGATGGAAAATAGGCAAACTGGATGAGCTGCATTCTGTTCCTATCTTCTGTGCCCTGGCTATGCCCTCTGTTACTATGGGGGAAGGAACAAAGGAGTAGAATAGAGATATAACATCTCCTTTGAGAGCTTTGGGTAGTAGGAACAGAATCACTCCACTAGAGCTTATTATAACTGCTCTTTTCTTTCCTTCTTCTGCCTTTCCCATAACTCCTGTGGGGTCACTTGAGATTCCCCCCCTCTAAGCATATGCCATGAGGTTTTTGTAATAAGTAGGCATTAAATATCATTCTATCACAGCGGCTCTCTTACTGGAGACAAATACATTGGGGGGAATGCTACAAGGGCACACTCCAGTTACATGTTATTACAGTGAATATTAAAAGGATTAAATCTTGCCTCTTATTACAGCAGAGTCCAAATTGCTGCTATATGTATTTCACTGCAGAAATTGCAGCCCTGTTTAAGGAAATTGTCTCTGTTTTCCTGAAAATCCATTAACTTAGACTATACCAGGTTTCCTACCTTGGCTATTTAATGTACTCCACTGGTTGAAAGGGCTGTGCCTATTTATGTTCTTAAGCCTAAACTTTCAGCTGAACTGAAAGGCTTTTGTAAGAAAAATAAATTCAAAATCATTTACAGAATAGATATGGAGTCTGAAAATTACATTGACATTTACATTTGAAAAGACACCCATTTCTCTCCTGTTCACCTGCCAAGCTTACAGGATTCTGTATTCATGCTGTCAGGACTACTGATGTAACCAGCACATGCTACAGATCGGTGACGCCTGAGTGCATATCCTTCTTAAGTAATTAGTGAGGTTTCCTATTCTCCCAGCATCAAGGAAGATACTTAATTTTGAGGTATATTGGCAAATTCCAATCTACAACTAATATGTTTTTTAATTTCAAAAGGCACTTATTAAGCTTTTAACATGCGACATGGTGTGTGTATATATGTGTGTGTATGAGATCTGTGCTGTGTAAAAATGATCTCAATTTTTAATTACCATACTAAAATCTCCCTGTAGTTATCCCTGAATGTAGATTTGGTATTAATGAAATTATATACATTAGTTAGGATTTGTTTTCTGCATTTCATGGTTACAGACTATATTCTTAAATCTAACCAGACACATCTCACAAATCCATACCACTGGTAATGAGGGAACTTTGCAAGAGAGACACAATTAGTTAGTTGAAATCTATTGTTGGTACAAGTTAAGCATCAATGAAGGAGTCCCAAATCTGTTCTTAAGTAGCTGGGTAACCTTGGCAAAGTAATTTCACCTCTCTGGGCCTCCATTTCCTCATATGTTAAATGAATAATTAGATTAGATAATTTTCTGCCTTGAATATACTATGCTTCTAGAGCTAATTACAATGGAAAAAGATGGTGTTAAAAAACAAACAAAACAAAAACACCAAAAAACTAATTCCTAGATGCATGGATATCGAGTCATCAGGAACAGAAAATCAAGAGGCCCGATTCAAATGTAATATTTCCCCAGAGTATTTTTTGACCAAAGTAATCATGACTGAGTATCTTTTTGCTTCTAGGCAGAGAGCAATGATTCTTGCTGATGAAATAAGCCCATGCCTTACATGTGTATAATGTTTTATGGTTTTCAGAGCACATTATCTCATTTGACAGTACTTAGAGGTGGACAGAGCTATTATTTTTTTCTTCATTTTACAGATGAGAAAAAGAAGGCTCATGGAAGATTAAGTTATTATGTGCCTGATGCTACATGATTAACAGGTGGTTTAGTTGAGAAATGAACTCCTTTTTTTGTGCTCAAATGCACTTTCCACTATTGCACAATAATGTTTTAAAAATTATCTATCCCTCTATTTATTTTTTCTTTTTTTTCTTTCCCTCTCTCTCTCCTCCCTCCTTCCCTTCCTCCATCCTTCCTTCTTGTCTCCCTCTCTCCCCTCCCCTCTCTCTCCTTGCTCCTCTCTCTCTCTCTCTCTCTCTCTCTCTCTCTCTCTCTCTCTCTCTCTCTCTCTCTCTCTCTCTCTCTCTCTCTCTCTCTGTCTCTGTCTCTCTGTCTCTGTCTCTCTCTCTCTCTCTCTCTCTCTCTCTCTCTCTCTCTCTCTCTCTCTCTCTCTCTCTCTCTCTCTCTGTCTTCACTGTGCAGGTTACCACATAAGGCCACAAATACAATTGTTGGTGGGAAGTTGAGTTTGGGGAGAAGACTAAGTAAATGAAAATAAGATATATCAGCATTAAACCATGGACCAGAGAACCCTTTCATGGGTTAGCTTTGTTAATTGCATCTTCAGCTCAATTTAAACTATATTATACCTCAGCAACTAAAAAAATCAATCTGTCAACAAACTTTTATTATGGGGTTACTATATACAAGGCCCTGTTAGGTGCTGTTGTTACAAAGACAAAAATGAAATAGACTGTCTTCAGAGAGTTTACATTTTACCTGGGAAAGTATGCGTTAAATCTATGAGAATATAAAAGGAAGAGGAAGGACAAATTCAAGTCTTTGGAGTGAAAGGTCAGGAAAAGCCTCCAGTAGAAATTAGTACTTAAGTTGATCCATGAAAGAAATTAGGAATTCTAAATGGTAGAAGGTAGAAGTAGAGAGGACAACATACAAAGCATGGAAATGGGATAATTTAATTTTAGTAAAGAAACAAATTTTTCTTTGAAGAGAGAAAATTTTTTTTTTCTTAATTGAGGGTCCTTCTCTCTGAAATTCTCCTTTTTCTTAGTTATCTAACATCATTAACAGGGTTTAATAGATCTTATTCTAAGAACAAATACAATTAGGCCAAAAGTAAAGGTTTAGGGGCAAGTTAGATAGTTGATGCAGATGCATGGATAATTAACTTCTCAAGCAGACATAGACAGTGAAGGCCCTAAGTTATAATAAGAATAAAAATAACAATTTATATTTTCTCAAACATTTAACTCTTCTTAGTCTATATTTCCTGCAAATTGAGCTAATTTCTCAGAAATTCTTTAAAAATATGTTCACTGTATGACATAAAAATCACATGGCCTTATAATGGGTTTAGTATTTTACACCACCTGTCAGGATGACCTGTATCCTAAAACAATTCTATAGACTACAATAGTTCCTACACAAAGTCAAGAAGTAGTAAAATATTATAGGTGGAAAGGAAATTAGAGGTCATTTAGTCCAAAAATTTCTGAAGAAATGGGGGACACAAGCAGTTGGGTAGAAGGAAATTGGGTGCTGTTTAAGATATTTTTTATTTTATTTATTTATTTATTTTAAATATAATATAGTTTTTATTTGCTCCAAAGTTTTCCTTCACACATGAACTGTTCTTTCTAATACTAAGAACTTTTTCATAAACTTTGCTGTGATTTTGACCCTTCCTTCCTCCCCTTCCCTACACACCCATGGAAACAAAAGGGAGAAATCCAATGAAGTTTCAGAAAAACATTTAAAAGCTATCCCTAGCTCTATATGTACCTTTCCATTAATATTCCAATTAAAAGAAAAAAAGAAAATCCATCAAAGCAAACTGTTTGCCTCTTACTCAAGCATGAAAGGTCATAGATTCTTTGGATTTGGCCCAATCCTGATATTTGACAAAAGAGTTTATATAAGGCAGCTGGGATGTGGTGGAAAAAACACTGGAGGAGTCATTAGGAGACAGTTTTTTGTATTAGCACTGACATTAAGAAGCTGTGTAATTGTGGGTAGCTCTAACTGTGCAAATGATTTAACTTTCCTGTTTCAGTTTTTTTACTTGAAAAAAATTAGGGAGTTGGACCAGAAGATTTTTAAGGTCCTTTCTAGTTTTGGAAAGCCTATGGTTCTCTGAGATAGGCAATAGTTGGACAGAAAGCTTATATAAAGCATTAAACCTACCAGAAATCCTTGGTGAAGAACCAAAAGTAGAGAATTCTGATTTGGGAAATTAAGAAGGATGCAAAGTTTCCATTCGTGCAAGAATGTAACAGGGACTACCTCTCTCAACTGGAAGACCCCTAAACAAATCATTTCACAAGTTGCTTGCATTTTAATAATGTATGTCATAAATTGGAAGGTTGCTTTCTTTTGTCCCTTTTGCACAAGGAAGGTAAAAGGATAGCAGAGAAGATGGGATTTATTAATCTGGGAATCCTCCCTCCTCTAAGTGAATGAAAATTTTGGGGTAGTCAGGGAGGGAATCAAATGTGTCCAATCTCTAAGTCTAGTCTCCAGTCACACAGTCTATGTTGTGGGAGAACACTGGTAAATAGGAATTAAATTACACAGAGAAAAAACTAATGAACAATATACTTTATGAAGATTGATTTGTTTGAAAATAAGCATTTAATTAAAAAACGAAGGGAATGCAGATTTATACCTACCCAGCAAACGAAGGAGCAGGAATAGAACCCCCAAAGCATAAGACTTGAGTTCAGGGCTGACTGTCCTAAATAGAAAGAGATGAAGGGGAAAAAAAAGAACAGATTCTGATCACACCATTTTAAATTAACAGACTCCATAGTTGTGCACTGCTGTCAATCACAATAGTTCCCCAGAAAATCATTAATAGTCTATTTATTATTATTATTATTTTTTTTAACTTTCCCTGCCTAGAGTCTGAATAATAACTATGACTGCAGCTACATGATAAGTTCAGGAATTTAACGGTGTCCTTAATAACAGCAGCTAATCTTGTCATTCAAAGTTAAGAAATGCAAATTCTTTCCCACTCAATTTTCATTTAGAGAAACTCTGCATATGTTCAGTCAGAGAGGCATTTCTAGTTGGTGGGGCATTATGTACCAAAAATAACACTATTTGGGAACATCTTTCCCATTAAGCTTTATAGGAAAGCAGACTGAACTATTAAAACTGAAGAGACTTTGCAGGTAAATGAACAATTTGTCATATTTTGGTTTTATTGTTGTATAAACCACATTAGAAGTGGAAGTAAAAGAGGAATCACAAGACCTGGACCCTAGTGCCATGTTGACTGCTTACTATCTGTGTCTGTCACCTTCAAAGAGTCTGTTTATTTGGGCCTCAGTTTCTCCATCTTTCAAATGGGGTATAATCAGTTCTGCCTTGCCTTGTGAGATAACTGTATAAATGATGGTGGTAGTGATGGTGATGACGGGTGGCAGTGGAAGTGGTGAAGAAGTTTTTTATCTTATCAAAAAGAACTTTTTAATAAGTTGCAAAAGTTGGTGAACAAAAGGTCAGTATTTATAACATACTATCAACTAATTGGCTTGAGCAATATTTTAAAAGGACTCAACATTGTCCTTTAATAATTGTTAGTCTCTTAAAAGTCTCTTAGGTGGTGACATCAATATGCTTATTATGAGACATCACCAAGGAAAAAGTAATAGAATGTGGTTCTAAAAGACTTTGTCCTGATCTTTTATCTTTTTCCAATGAAAACTTGAAAACTCAGTAAAAATTTTTAATGAAAATTTCCTTCCATCTCTAAATACATCTGTAACTATTAATATTCATTGTAGGATTTGGTTAAATCAGATAGAGTATTTGGCCTTCAGGTAATTTAGACTCAATAATCCTGTACTGATGACTCTGCTTTAGATCCTGGCATTCTTGGGTAGGAATTTGCCCTATGACTTTCAAAGCTGGGAACACATCTGAATTACAAAAAATTTAATTTTTGTAGTAGCCACAAAAGGCAATGTAAATTAATGACTAAAGAGCTGGCCTTTAAGCTCTGAGGCTTTGGTTCAAATTCAGCCTCTGATTGAAACTGACTGTGTGATCCAGGACAAGTCACTTCACATCTGAAGTGCTGACCTTCTGGGATTTCCTTCTATTAATGAAATAACAAGTGTAGCTCCTAATCTATGAAGCAGTTACAGAGAAAAAGGCAAGTGCTAAGAAAAACAGCTCTATCTCTACCAATTATAGTTTACATTATAATTTCTTTTCAAATACTATAAACACAAAGAAGAAAAATGAATAAGACACTAACAGGTATTTCATTTGATGTCTACCTGTGAGATAGATATTTCTGGGGAAGATTCATTGAAGACTCAGTTATGGACCAATACAGGGACTTGTTCAAATGATTGTTATTGAAAGCACCAGCCTACTCTTCAAACTTTCTCAGTGCCTTGCTGAGAGATGTTGCTATTGGTAGTATAGGAGTGGTTTACATCCTGGGCAATGCAAGGTATAGAGTATATACTGTACCTATCTACAGATGGCAGAGTGTGTTTTTTGCCTGCCTTGAATATCTGTGACTGGAAATAGAACTTGGGAGCTCGATCGAATAAAGTCTCTCTCTCCCTCTCCCCCAGACTCCTTTATCCATATGCCTATTGTGAAAATACCTCCAGCAGGCATTTGTGAAGCCTGGAATTATTTGAATTGGAAAAGCCTAAGCTTAGGTCATTCAGTCCATCTGTTGCCTTTTTTAAAAAAAGGGAATCTAATATTTCCAGAACATTTTCAAGAGGTTCTTGTCAAACTGTGCCTGTAAAGTGATTTGAATTTCAACACTGTCTATGTTTAATTCCCGAATCAATCTTTTGATCCCAGGGTCCTGAATTTCATTTTTTCCTAATTTGGAGGTTGGGGGAGGCAGAGATTGGGAGATGCTCAGAGTATTTGGGGGAGGTGGTTGCATAAGTTGGGTCTTATAGATGGGAGAAACTTGTTTCATGAAATGAGTTTTTCTTATTTTCCTGTTTCCTTATAAGGAAGGGAAGTAGGCCTTATTGGCCCAAATCCTGCTTTCCCTCCCTGCCAAAAACCAGATTTTACAATTATTTCCTAAAATCATTTCCCAAGGTGCATGACATAAAAACAGAAATTCAGGCATAAAACTGAAGCACTGAAACAATAGTGAAAGAAATTTATTTAGAGAGGAAAAAAGCATATAATTTATAATTTGTATGTCCTATCTTTGAGACCTGCATTTACAGTTTTGGTTAATTTTCCTTTCTGATAAGTTTTTTTTTCTCTTTTTCAACCATCTTCTTTTTATGCTCCACTCCAGTTTAAAAGTTCCAGTAAAAACTTAATGATGCTCTAGTGGAAATAATCACAGGATCTGGAATCAAAAATCTGAGTTCAAAATCTGTATCTGGCACAAAGGGACTTAGTATTCCAATCACTTCACTATTTCAGGTCTTATGTCCTCATCTGGAAAAATGAAGTTGTACTAGATCACTTTTGAGATGTCTTCTAATTCTAGAATTATGATACTATTATTCTCCATTCCTAACTACCTACTAAAGCTCAGGCTTTAATTTTTTTATAATAGTTTTTATTTACCAGATATATGCATGGGTAATTTTATAACATTGCCAATTGCCAAACCTTTTGTTCTAATTTTTCCCCTCCTCCCCCCACCCCCCAGATGGCAGGTTGACTAATACATGTTAAATATGTTAAAGTATAAATTAAGTACAATATATGTATACATGTCCAAACAGTTGTTTTGCTGCATAAAAAGAATCAGACTTTGAAATAGTGTACAATTAGGCTGTGAAGGAAATCCAAAATGCAGGTGGATAAAAATAGAGTGATTGGGAATTCTATGTAGTGGTTCATAGTTATCTCCCAGAGTTCTTTCACTGGGTGTAGCTGGTTCAGTTCATTACTGCTCTATTAGAACTGATTTGGTTCATCTCATTGTTGAAGATGGCGACGTCCATCAGAATTGATCATCATATGGTATTGTTGTTAAAGTATATAATGATCTCCTGATCCTGCACATTTCATCAGCATCAGTTCATGTAAGTCTCTCCAGGCTTTTCTGAAATCATCCTGTTGGTCATTTCTTACAAAGCAATAATATTCCATAATATTCATATACCACAATTTATTCAGCCAATCTCCAATTGATGGCCATCTACCCAGCTTCCAGCCTCCAGCCACCAAAAAGAGGGTGGTCAGGCTTTAATTTTAATCACAACATAAAGATCCTACCTAATTACTTAATAAATGTTTGTTAAAAATGAATGAAATATAAGGAAAAGAAGTAATCATAAGCATGCTTGGGCCTGGTTCCCATCATCTTTGGATTACAAATCCAGATCTATGATCACAGTGGGAAAGTTCCTTAAATTCTTCCTTTCTGACTCTTGTGAGAACACAAAGTTATGTTGGGACCATCTTTGAGATGAGTATTCTCCTTTGAGTACCAATCCTGACAAGCCATGATCTTCATGAGAATGCCTTTCTCCTTCTGTTTATCTTACCTGTGGAATGCCTTTTTTAGTGAGCAGCATTTTTATCAAGAAGCTAAATGGTGCAGAGGAAAGGGTACATGGCTTCTTCCTGTCTAACCTTAGACACTAATTGTATGATTCTAGGAAAATAACTTAACCTGTTTGCCTCAGTTTCTTCATCTGTAAAACAAGCTGGAGAAGGAAATAGCAAACTATTCCAGTATTTTTGCCAAAACAAACAAAACAAAACAAAACAAAACAAAACAAAACAAAAACAAACAAACAAACAAAAAACCCCAAAAAACCCCTGACTGAGATTAGGAAGATTTGGACTCCACTTAACAATAATTGTTCTCTATGATGTCTCTAAGTATGACTGAGTCACTATTGCTTCTCTATTTGGAATATTGTTCTCAAAAGTCCTTATTAAATAAGAATGGTATTTGTTGATTGAGAAGTGGATTAATAGCTACTGACCTTACCCCACCCAATTAGTGACACTTTTAAAAGTTTTCCAGTTGTTAAATTTCAGTAGAATTGAAGGAAAGTTGTTGAAAGTGGTATTCGCTAAAGTTCAGTCACAGAAAAAAAAAAAAAAAAAAAAACAAAGAAAACCCAAACCAAATAAATGGCGATGAGAATGGCCACTAGATTGAAGGCCATGGAATATCTGGCCTAGCTCTTACCTGATGAGAATGATCACAGATGGAGTCTGAGCCATTGCTCCTATCATGCTGCAGACACACATCACACAGAGGAATGTAAGGAAGGCCTCTTGGCAACCAGGGCTGGGGCATTTTCCAGGAACTACGGTTGCATTTTCAGAAGGGACAGATGCGAGACAGGCACAGCCAGTGAGATTCTGAAAGAAAAGTATGTCCATAGTTTAAACGGGAGGTTTCAATTTTCCATATCAAAAGCCACCTATCAGGTGAAGCTGTCAACTCCTAATTATGCATTCTGTGATGTTCCATTAATCAGGCCTAAATAAATTAGTTAGCTTTTACCAAGTGCCTTCAAAACACATACACAGACAAAAAGGATATTTATGGGGAGGAAAGCTTTCCCCCCCCCCTCCTACACATTTCATTTTCTGTGTTTAAGTATTCCTCAATAAATTATAGAGCAGACAAATGACCCCCAAATTAGACTCTTTCCTATACAATCAAAAAAGGAAATCGTATTTCCACATTATGATAAAACACTGCCAAATTAACATGATAATCATTTGCCAATTTGTCCTTTCTCCCATGCAGTTATAATTACACTAGGGCATACTAAAAGGGGTAAATCTGTAACCTGCACATTGTTCCTGGTTCATTGACTAATTTGGTACCTTGAACAAAAGGAATCATAATGCCATGTGTGAAGTTACTGTCTTTCGCAAGCCAAGAATCAAAGTGACTGAACTAAAATCAAAGGGAAGGTCATAGAAACATTGGTGGCAATGGGAAAAATTCCCTAGTATATTTCAGGAAAATGAAAAGGACTAAGGATATCAAATAACTTGAAAGGGTTGTGAAGAATGAAGCTGTGGCCAAATAAGAGAAGATTTATCAATATATGATCAGAAGAAATAAAAATGGCTAAATTCTATTTGATCTCTTTAGGAGGATTCAAGTCAAATTGCTTTTGTTTTCCAGTGGTAGAGGTTTTTACTTAGCCTCCTGGAATTTCTGATGGCTGAAGGTTGGGCAGGGACAATGAGGGAGGGAGCAGTGTTGAATGTTAGGCCAATTAAGGCATTACAATAGCAATACACAAACTGCTAATGAATACAAAATGAAAAAAAAAAATCCTAAATAATTCATTACTTGTCTTAAGGAGGAATTGACTTTTGGGTCAGAATTATATAGTAAGTACCACTCAAACTCTCTTGAAGTTAAAAATAAATCTTCTGCTTTAAAAATTCCTGTTTTTTTTTTTTTTTGTCTTTTCTTTACTATTTTGCTTCTTAATCTTTCTCTTTTTCCTTATCTCCTCCCAGATTTATTTATTTAGATTTTCTTTTTTAATTAGGTGAAAGAGGAAATTCTTTGCCTCAATTGTTACCCATCCATAATCACTAAATGAGTGCAGCATCAGTCAAATACACCTGTTGGAGACTCTACCTTAAAAAGGTCAAGGTTTGCCATTGCATCCAGGGCCAGCTCTAGTGGTCCTCATATATATCTGGGTCACTAGTCTTAGATGGATTTGGAGCAGAAAATGAGGCAGCTCATCTTGCACAGACCTCCCTCATTTAAATCTAATTCACTTGCATATCATGGCATCACATCCCTGATGTCATGGTCCTCTTAGAGAATGAAGGACAAAACAACTACAATAAAGCTTTCCAATAGAAACTACATATAGGATTGTCTCTTTTTGATAAACAGCTATCCTCATGCTGTGATTGTAAGAGCCAGTGAAGATCTTCCCTTCCCCTCAAATGTCATCTCCACTAGATTCCAGGAAGTTTGACATTTCTTCACTAAGATAAAGCCTTTCATCATTTGAAGATAAAGTTTATGATGCAAGTATCCTTGGAGAATTACATCATCAATATCCCACAGGCTTGTAATTTAGTTGATATGGGAACTTAGTGCGGTTGAAACTCCTTCCATGAAAGTAGATTGAATTGTCTACAACTCAGCAAGGGTCTAAACTTGTTTTTATTTCAAAACAACATTTTAGAAACTATGTTTCAATGGATCTGTTATTCTCTGCAATACTAAGTATTTTATCTTATGCATTTAAAAACATCATTTTGAAAAAGGATCTGTATATTTCATCAGACTAGCAAAGGGTCCACGACCCACCAAAATGTTAAGAACTCTTGGTATATATAACAAAAAGTTGCCTGAGACTTAGAGAGATAAGTCATTCATCCCTGGTCACAGAACTAGGAGAAAAGCTCTAATAAATACAGAAGAGAGAATAGACTGATATTAGATCATTTCTTTAAATAAAAAAGTTTGAACTTTTGGAGAATATATTTAGTAAGACTCCCTAATACTTCTTCACTTGTATCTCAAGTACATTTCATCTTCACCTTTATTTCTATTCTCCTTCTGAAAGTCTGAATTATGAGTCACAAAAAGAAAATTCTCTTCCTGAATATGACTTGCCAACTTTCTGCCTTACCCTTAACTGGATAAAGGGGTCCTTGGAAAACAAGCCAATGTGCCTTTTAAGGGACTTGAGAATTTAACATTCTCTGGGTGCTCCTAAAGATACCCCCAGGTAAAATGTCAGCAAGCCTAATATTGTGGCAAGATTTGATTTAGTGTCCTGAGTTCACATAGATGCCTTACAGCTCTGAACTCAGCCATGAGACAGAACAGAAAAAAATGCACATTTTAAAAAATATTTGGAAAAAATGGCTAGTTTCATATGAAACAGTTAAGAAATCAATAAAAGAATAAACACGAGTACTCTGAGAATTGTACTCCTATTCCACATTGTCATTAAATTAAACTGAGAAACACTTTCAATCACAAACACAAAACAGTAGTGATACAGTTACAGAGAAATTGGAATCTATGATAAATTGGGGTTAAAAAAAACAAGAAACCCCTTACTCCTTGAAATTTTGTGATTTATTTTTTATGGATAAATGAAAGAAAAAACAAACTGCTGTTATTTTGACAGTTCAAATGACAGGAGCAAAATACCATCCAAAAATGAATCAAAAACACTGGCAAATGAAGCTCCCTTATTTGTGTCTCTTTCCCTCCCTACACACACACACACACACACACACACACTCTCTCTCTCTCTCTCTCTCTCTCTCTCTCTCTCTCTCTCTCTCTCTCTCTCTCTTTCTCTCTCTCTCTTATCAATGCTGTACAGCCTAATTCTTATTCATTTTACAAATGAAATTGATTTCCAAGTTAAAAAAATGAATTTTCTCTAAGGATGAATTTGTGGAATTTGTGATGCTATGTAAACATAAAAACATCTTATAGAAATTTGAAACCAGAAGGATTTTCTTTGTAAATTAAAGGTTTACTTGAATTTTGGGGTACTCATTTTCCTGACATTCACTAGGCATTTGTGGATACAGACACGTATTTTAGAATGGAAATCCACCAAACCACTAATTAACTTGGTACCAATATCTGCTTTTATTTCAGAGTTCTTTATCCTTTGTGGCTGACCTTCTAATAATTGGTCTCAAAATAGACCAATGATACCACCACAATAAACTGGGTTGTTTTTGCTATTTCTTTTTTCTTTTATAACTTTGGATATCAACAATTAGTTTTATTCATGTCTTCTTCCAGAATTCATCGTAGTGTCTTTAGAATTCTATTGTCATTTATCATTGTCTTTTTGCAGCTTAGAATCTCAACTTTTGATTGGTCTAAGCCAGGCTGGTATTACTGTATAAAGCCCTGAAATCTCATCACTAAGAGCTGGGTTGGCAACCCATATGCCTCAAGCCAAAGGGGAAATTGAAAAGCTGCAAAAAGAAATAGTCTGCATCTTTACTTGCAGGGTCACTGATTGAAGAATAATGGCTTGGGGGAGGAGTGGTGGTGGTGAAGGAATCTTCCTAAAATGGTAGCAGAATCTCAACATATCTGTAACACTAATAATGCCAGATTCAGAGAGAGAATTCTGTTTTTGAAAAAAGAACTGAACCATCTGCTGCAGAAGGAGGATAGAGACCATTGCTAATAGAAAGGAAAACTAATTACTTATGGTAGCTACTCTGTTTAGAAAAAGGAGTGAGAGAAGAATGAAGACGTGAAATCAGCCATGTCCAAATGCAGCAGAGGCATTTGAAGGGCCAACAGAACTTGGTTTCAGAATATTACAGTGCTTTTGTGACAAGATGGTACCCGGATGATCACAGACATCTAGCTTGGTCTGGCCATTTGGCTACATGTCAGGGCTATCACATGCCAAGGACTGTACAGTGTCTTAATTGTTCTCTTTCTAAAGGATGCTCTAGCTTGATAAATTAAATGGCCCAAGTGGCACTACTATAAGGAAAAGAATCACACTAAAGAAAATGGATTCTAAATAAGTCACATCCAATAAGGTGACCCTTTTCCAGTAATATAAGCCAAACACATCCCACCCCGTCTTGATTACACCACTAACAGCCATATTGGATTTGTGTTACTTTCCTCTATACCACCAGTGGTTAGAATTACTTCTATTTTTTTTAAGCCAGCTATTCAGCACATCAGAAGGATATTTCTTCCAACAGGCAGTCAGCAGAGTGCTAACATGCTTACTGCTGGAATAATTACTTCTCAGAGTGAAATGTAAGGAAACAATCTGGACAGTAGATTAATGCCAAAGGAAATATACAAAAGTAACTTGTAGTCAGTTATACAGGCTCCCCAGTCAAATGCAATGAGAAGTACTGAAAAATCTTTTATTAAATACAGTACAATCCTGAGAAACTTGGGATGACAAGTAGAAAAAACACATATGGGGTCCAAAATGAAGCCCAAACATGGGGTGTGAGGAAACTAGATTTTACTAGATGTAGAATCAGTCTCACACAGTGTCTTTTCCCAGCTGATCAAATTTTAAGTGGTTTTCACCAGTCTCAGTGGGTGAAAATGGTATCTATGTGGAGGACTAGAAATCTGATTGTACTTAACAGTGAAATTTGCACATGCCCTAGCTAAATCCAGCTGCTTGTAATCATTCAAGGGAGCAGTACTATTAAACATGGCCTAACTGGTTATAATCTGAAATCAGATCAAGAGATCTAACAAGATACTTGTAAGGCAAAGGGTCTGAATGCTGGGTACTCAGACTCATTAGAGACTCTATGGGGGTAATACATGGAAACTTCTTTTTCTTAAAGATTGAAGTAAAAAGGGAACTTAAAAACTAGAAAAAGAGTGAAAATTAAACCCTTAACAGTCTCAACTCAAGTGTTTGTTCCATATGAGATAGGTATTCAGGTCCCTCATCTTGTCAGAAAAGCATCCAAGTGGAGCAGAAGGAAGTTTTTCCCTCCTGTCCTGGAGAGTGATAATTTCTTTGCTTTACTGTGTGTTTTTTACATTAATCTTTCCGCCAAGAATAAAAATATAGTGTATTCCTTAGAAAAATGAAGTTTAAAAAGCAGAATTTTTTTTGGGGGGGAGTATGGAAATACAAATTTAAGCGGTAAGCTGAGAAACAGAAATATGATACAGTCTCACAAATCAAGAAGGGCAAAGCAGATCAGGGATAATTGGATTCTACTGCTTTGCTGTTTCAGCAACTGAAAGCAACCACCGGACCCAGTTAAGCTTTTATTTAATAAGACTTTATGTATATGCAAGATCAGGAGAAGTGTATTTTCTCAGACAATTTTTTGGTCACTGAATTTTCTGAAATAGACACTATTTTAGTCTCAGGACAGTAGCATATATTGAATCAATTTAATCCTTGCAACAGGACAATAACAAAGACTAATTTGCAACATAACTCTTTGATATTAAAATGTTAATGAAATTGTTGTCACAGAAAATAATAACTGGTGTTTTCATTCTACTTATTCCCAAAACCCAATCCTTTTTGCCCATTCATTTTTATCCACACAGAGAAATTGCTTCATAAACTTATTTGAAAAATAGCTTCCTCCTCACCCAAAATGATTTATCTTACTTTTTGAAAATGTTAGCAGCAGTAGGCCAAGAATCCAAACATTAAAGGAAGGAAAAACTTAATTTTCAGAAAATTAAGATGAATGACTCCCATTTTCTTTGTTTCTTACTAATGGCCACTTGGCATTACTGCTAGACTTTGCCTATATCCAAAGTGGATAGGTGACAAGATAGAAGGGACAAGTCATTTAATAATTAGTTCATTGAAAAGAAGGAATAGGTCTCCCTTTCTCAATTTTTATTGTCCTACATCATTCTCTTTAGTCCTTATACATAAAACATGCAGATGTTGTCAATGAAAAAATACAAGAGAAATACAAAAACAAACAAACAAAGAAACAAAAAGGAGACACAGGTGGGGAATCCAGGAGCAAA
The DNA here is from genome assembly GCF_048593235.1 of Sminthopsis crassicaudata. NCBI lineage: Eukaryota > Metazoa > Chordata > Mammalia > Dasyuromorphia > Dasyuridae > Sminthopsis > Sminthopsis crassicaudata. The sequence continues at coordinate 602,830,767 of NC_133617.1, read as the reverse complement.
GAAAAAAAAAGGAAAGTTAAGTGAGCATAAATGTTCTCTAAGACTTCTACCTTGAATAATAACAGTGGCATTGATTATCTGCTTTGCTAAAGTCCTACTTTGGTGCCTCATCATGATGTGAAAGTGAATCTATTCTTGAATGTTATGACAGTAGAGTATGGAAGATTTGATACTTCTTACAACATTCTGGAAACATTCTGAATACGGGCCAATTGATAGACTGTTTCTCAGTCATCTGAAGATATGGACCAGTCAACAAATTAATAAACATTTAATAAGTGCCTACAATGGGCTAAACACTGTGAACCAGCCTATGTTAGGTTGAAGAAGCTCATCATTATGCCCTTGAGTCAGTAATTTTTTCACTCAGAGCAACTGATAATGGAATCCATAAATATGTATAAAGGTAACAATGTGGATAGAGAGAATACTCCAACCTATGAAATAATTAATCCTTAGATTACTGAGATAATTATTTCAGTTATTATGAAATTATTTAGGCATATCTGGGAGCCTGATTTGGTCCTGTGAAAGTCACTTAGTAAACAAACTTGAGTGGCATCTGTCCTTCCAATATACTATTAGAGTCTCCTAATCAAAGCAGAAATGAGATTGAGAAAAGCATGTTGTAGGAGAGAGGGGGGAAAGCTACTAACTATTGATTCTTTATTTCCTGTAGCAGTCAACCATCACCTTGGGTAGAGGCTGCCGGTTAAGCTGCAGCTCTTAATCCATGATCCTTCACCCTATCCAGAGAATAAATAAGTCACAAATACCGTGCTGTTGCATCCAGCAAAACAAGCAGACAGGTAAGTGATCCCATCTGCCCCACAGACTGGCGTGAAAGAGTCGGTTTGGCATTCACAGTTATTATTGCAAGGAGAATAAGGATCCAAGGCTACACCAAGTGCTGAGCTATAAGAGAAAATAGAAAATAACTCAGATTAATAACTCAAATTTATGTAATATTTTAATATTTATGGACATTTTTCTTACAACAATGAGAAGGTGAATATAACATTGTTATTCAGAGAGGTGAGTAATTTGCCCAGGATTACACAATTAATAAGAACTGGAACCAGCATAACAAATAATTGGAGATATAATCACTTCAAACAGATTTTTTGAAAAATTCAGCTTAACTACTTTCTTTAATTGATATCATCTTAAGGTTTGATCTTTCAAGATTTCCCCAAATACATAACCTAGGCAGCTTGGTCTCTTTTCTTTGATCATTCTTAATATTGTGTCTTGATTTATATTAGATCCTCAGGCAGGAAAATCCTTTCCTTTCCCCTGTTTAACAAATCCTATCAGTTTAAGTCTCAACTCTGGTCCTACTTTCTTTCCAAACTTATTTCTCTGTCTCTGAACTGCATAACTGTGCATCAAATACTTGATTATAAACTGCCTTGTACTGTTTCATTATGATTTGGTGTGTTCTAATTTCATTTCCCCTAGTGAGGCAAAAGGCAAAGTCTTATACTACCACTGTAATCCTCACATTGCCTAGGATAGCAGAAACATAAATGAAACTCAGTCAGTATGTGATGTGGATCAACAATCAACAATTTCCTTGGGATAAGTAATCCTTTAAGATGGTTTTCATTTTTATTTATTTTTATTAAGAACTTATAAGGTTGTTTTCTTTCTACTAGTGAAAAGCAAATGAAAAGAGATACTGAGTTAGGAGGGGTTATTAAATGTTCCAACTAGAAAAATCTCTCATTTTATCCTCCCCATTACATTTTATATAGAAAAACTTAGGTAGTATTATTCCTACCCACAAGTCAACTTTAAATTTGTTTGGAGGGATTCAAAACAGAGTCAATAATCCAAACTAAAGTCTCATGGCTTGGTCTATAAATACTGTTATACTGTTCCCCCTCCTCTAAGTACCAACTATAAAACATATGAAGAAAATGTCACTTTGGACCTGCCATTTGAGGAAGATTGGGAATAAGAAGGAGACGGTTCTTAGAGTTCCTGTATAGCCAAGTATGCCTCTGTCTTGTTCTGATATCTTTTAGAGTAGCCTTAGACAGGGCAAAGAATGTCTCATCTTATAGTTTCACTCCAGGAACAAGATATCTTCTTTGAGCTTTGGGATTCCACATATATGACCAAAGAAAGAATCTATTAATTTGGCTTTGTTGAAATGAAGATATAACAACTTTTTATATGTTTAGACTTTTATATCTTATCAAGTGTTTTCATGACCAATATTTTCTATCCTGGGCAGTGCCTTGAACATATTAGATTACTTCTGTTTTACAGATAAGTAAACCAAGGCTCAGAAAGGTTAGATAATTTACCCAAAGTCACAAAACTAATAAGTCATGGACTTGAAACCAAATATTCCAATTTTCTGTTCAGCACTCTAAATATTTCTACCAATAAAGGAACAGAAGGCCTACTATACTATGGAATTGTTTAAGACTGGGCAATTATATTTTGACCATAAATCATATAAAAGTTGAAATGAGAAAATCAAAGGAAAAAGTAGAGGAGAGAGTTTTTTTATGTTGAGTATCTGATATGAGATGTTTGGCTGACAAGAAGAGCTTCTTACCTATTAGCTGAAAAACTGATTGAAGAGAGCTGTATTTCTAAAGGATAGGGAGAAAGAGTGGACAGTCCTCTTTATATGAACATAGCTGAAGGCTTTAGTTGAGGTCCAAAAGGAGATGAATGAGATGACTAAATAGAGCAATGTCCTTTTCATACTGGAAAGAGACTTACAGATTTCTAGATCATATTACCTCCCTTCTCCCTTCTTTCCTTCTCCAAAGGTGGGTGGGGAAAGAACTGGATGATAAATGAATATCATCCAACACAGTAGAGACTTATGTGGTCCTGAAGATAGATGGATAGATGAAACCCAGCTGAAGGGGATAAATGATCCTGGTGAGGAGCAGAGAAAATCTGTACCATAACATTGACAGCTCTTTGCCATCAGTGGTATAATCTTTCCACATATATGTTTTGGTTACCCATAGTCCCTTCTTGTATTATCTTTATTTGTTCCCATTCTTCACACCAAGAATGATTGTGCATTTGTAAAGAGTGAGCTTCAGTTTCATGGTGGGAATGTCCTGTTATTAATTTAACTACTATTAATTTGTTAAATATTTTACTTGATTTGTTAAATCAAATGTAATCTCTGGCTGATTAGTTAAAGCACATTAGTAAGGGCTTGTGAAATATTCGTTTGGAGAAGATTTGACCCACAGAATGACTAGAATTTGTGAATTTTCTTGAGGGCTCATGAATAGGAAGGGTCCCAAGTGCTACACATGGTAATGGTATTGCCTGTATTTCTCTCTTACATGATCAGTCTAAAGCTGTCCAAAGGTTTAGGATAATGAGAAGAAAGAAGAATAGGAGTGCCATTAAGAAATGAAGACACTCCTTTCTAAATGATGGAACTATAGATTGAGAGCTGGGAGTGATCTCTTAAACCATCTAATCCAGATCCCTTATTTTATAGATTTATAAACTCACAGAAGAAACTGAGGGCCAGGCAAGTTAAATCACATGGATAGTATAAGAATTATTTATCATTTCTGGTATTTTTCAGAATTTGGTGAAATCTGTGCTATAAGCTTTGAAGATAATGACAAACTATAATATAAGAAAAAGACCCTAGGGTATCAAAGACTTACTTGTTTTATGGATCCTTCCTTTGATAATTTTAGAAGAGATATTAGTGGCTTGGTGGATAATGTGCTGGGTTTGGAGTTAAGAAAACTCAAGTTCAAATCTTGCTTCAAATACTTACTAGCTGTATAACCCTGTGCAAATTGGTGAATTTGTTTCAATCTTAGTTTCCTTATATGTCATATGAGGGGAGTTGGACTTAAAGGTCTCTGTGCTCCCTTATGGCTTTAAATCTATAACCTTATGAAACCACACTCACAGGTATTATATAATCACCCCACTCAGGAGATAGCTGTTTCTCTGCTGCTCTATTAATGGAAAGATCATTGGTTTAAGCAAACCATTACACTATTACAAGATGGGGGACTGCGTGCCAAATATTGCTACATTGCTTCAATAATACCAGTAGATTCTCTGACAAAAACCTTCTTCCTTGGCCAGCATTCACTTCTATGTGTATTCTCTATTAGAAAGTAAGCACTTTGAAGACAGGGACTGTCCTGCTTTTGTATTTATATTTCTAGCACAATGCCAAGCACATAATTAATTCTATTTGTTGCTTTTTCATTCATTCTTTCATCCCTTCGTTCATTCTTTCATATCTGCTCAGTCTCTTATAGTACTTACTCGTTTCTATAGGGAACAGTAACCCCAGCCACAGGACCTGTGTCACACCCCAGGAAAAGGAAGGAAACATAACAAGCTGTAGACACCAGGTTAACTAGCATGGCCATCCGAATGGCTCCCAGAGCAGACAGGCTTAGCTTCTTTACAAGAAGACCTCCTAAGAATATACCCAGACATGCACATGGAATAGCAGTCATCCCTAGAATAGAAGGAGGAAAAAGATTAGAAATAGAAATGAATTAAGACTAGAAGAACAAGAGTATTTTATTTACATAAATAAATATTCAAATACTCAAACTGAAAAAATATCCATTTAAAACACAGCAAGTATTCAATAATATCTTGTGTCATCATTCTTAATATTTAAACAAACTTATTTTAGCTTTTGTGCTTATATGGCACTAGATTAGATGCCATAATCACAAAGACAACACTGATGCAGAGAACAATGAAGACCACATGGCAAAAGAATACCAAGCAACTATATGAACTTAAAAAAAGTGCAAGTGGAAGGATAAGGATATATCATGAGGTGATAGTCTCACAATACTTAAATATTTGGACTGCACAGATTATTGGATAATAGATTTAGAGTTGAAGGATCTTTTTAAAAAATAATAATAGCTTTTTATTTTTTCAAAACACATGCAAAGACAGTTGTCAATATTCATCCTTGGAAAACTTTGTATTTAAAATTTTTCTCTTTCCTCCCCTAGAAAGCAAGCAGAGTTGAAGGGATCTTGAAAACCATAAAGTCTAACTTTCTTCTTTTGCAGATGAGGAAAATGGGACACAGAAATGTTAAGTGATTAATCCAGGATTAAAAATCTAGGAAGTGTCTGATGTGGGATTTAAACTTAGAGCCAGCAGTCTATCCATTTTGTCATGTTGCCTCTTATATGGGGCCAAGTGAAATTTGTTATCTCTCAATTTATCAGGAAGAATGACTTTTCATTTTCCTGTACAGCCTAAGGTACCACCCACAAAAGAGGGTTTGTACCATATGACAGTCTTGCTAAGATGATAGACAATTTAACAGCTTGGGAAGTTTAAAAAACCCCAGCTCTTCCTTAAGGTCAAATTAAAAAAATGGCTCATGTGTCATAGCCACCCACTTGCTCCAGGCAAGTGACTCTTTTTGTAAGACTGTAGCACTTAGGATGGCAACATGGTGCAGGGCAAATTTGAGTTCAGAGGATATGGGTGTAAATCCTAATTCTGTCACTTTCTATCTGGTGACTTTGACCAAGTCATGTGACCTTTCTGGGTTTTGGTTTCCTTATCTAAAATGACTGCATTGGACTATATAACCTCTGTAGTCTTTTCTAACTCTAAATTTTACAAAAACTATAAAGACACAATTGTAATGATTTTTGATTTTGTTCTGTTTTGCATTATCTTATTTTTATATGAATGTCACTTATAGATTATAAATATTGGTTAGGACCATTTTTAAAACCTAGGATATCTTCACTTTCTATCCCAGGGCACCCTCAAGATCACTTTCTGTATCATTTAGCTGGAGTATATATTGGAGGAATAAATATTAGTTTCAATATCAAATGAAACAGAACACAAGTAGTAAGCAGAAATATATAATGCTAGATAATACTTATATTAAACTTACATAATTAATTTTTGGATTCCTTGTGTTGTGAAATGACCAAGGTTCATGTAAGAAGGACATTCATGGATGGATTTGTGGTCTGTATCATTGGAGAATTGAAGGGAGCATCTATATTGATGAAATCTTAGAAGTTGGAATAGTTTTATTGACAAATGTCAAATATTTTCAGATTTCCCACTATTTTGGACTATTTATATCATAATTTTCCCACTACTTGATGAGCTGTCTCTACTTGTATGAGTGAAAGATACTCTTGAAGATCTGGACTGATATCTATTTATCTTCCTTTCAATAGTACCTAGAACAGCACCAAGGCCTTCGGGGCATTTATTTAGTGACTCTGCCAATACCACTTAAGATTCTCTTCCCTCTGAATCACAATAAACAATTACTCTCTTTCCTTGATGCATATTGCTCCTTAATACTTGTGGACAGTTATCATAACTTTCCTCCTAACTCTCTCCTCATTAAATTAACCTATGCAGATTTAGTCCTTTTAATCTTCTCTCATAAATCAGTCCTGCCAGGCCCTTAATCATTTTTGTTATTATGCTCTGAACTCTGTCCAATTTGTTGATGGCTCTGTGGTATTGCCCAGAGCTGGGCCCTGGTGCTTCAGGAAGATTGAATAGGTTGTCTCCTAAGTCCATGTGAGCTATGAATAGAATATATTCCCATTGGAGCCTCTTATATTTATGATTCCCTTTCTTCGTGCCCCTAATCACTGCCAGCCTACTCTGTTACCCTTTCTCTTAAAGGTTTTTTAAAAAATCTACATGGCATGATGCCACTGAGTTGATCATAGTAAAAAAAATCCTTAAAAGGCAGTCACATAATTGGACTGCTGAAAGAATTAGGATTCTTGGAATAGCTCTCTGTGGGTTAAAATAATTACCTTTTATAATGTTCTGATCACTGAAATTAGTAGCAAGAAGAGCAGGTGTTACATAGGCTCAAGGACTTGAGATTCTTCTTTTGACCTTTCTTCCAGAATTCTATTGATTGATTTGGCAATATATGAGCAAGAACCTATTGTGAAGCTACTCACAGCCTGAAGTAGAAGTGTCTCTTTCAAAGCAAGAATTCAAAGAAAGGAAGGGAAGAGACCAAGAGGTGATATACTATTTCTTCCTTTGTGCTTAGGGGCTCAAGTCTAACAATGTTAAGATACAGTGTTAGAAAACTCAACATTAAAGGAAAAGATACATTACACTTTCTCAGACAGAAAAGGGCTAACTGTGTTTTGTGATTGCCTTTTTGAAGTGAGTCTCTTTAATTTGCCTTTGGTTTTCAAGGCATGAAGTTTATAAACATTCTGTATGATGTTCTCAGATTTTGTTTTGTTTATTATGATACAGACTGTTGAAGAAAAGAACATGAACTCTGCTGAGAACTGTATCAAAATATTCTCTTAAAAACTGGTCTGGGTATTAGTTTTTAACCTTTCCCCAAATCTCTATAATACTAATCCATATTATTCATCAATTTTATTTTCCACTATTATTCATCATGGACACTACCCTAACCACTTCTCACTGTCTTCCACACCCATGTTCCTTTCCAGTTTTAAGATTTTACCTGTCTTGGTAAGTATCCCTAACAGGAACACTTCTACCCTTCATCTCTGCCTATCCATATTTATCCTTGTTTTCAAGATCTGTAGTCCCCCTTTCATCATATGGGATTTTCATCCTTTCATTCATTCTGTCTTTCCTGACTGTTCTGTTCATATTGATCTCTACTATTTCTGAAATTGCTGTTCCCTAGTATAAATTAATTTTTACATTTAATTTAATTTTTTAAATTTCATTTTCCCCAGATATACATAAAAGTTTTTTTGTTAGGCATGTACATTCATTTTTTTACATATTTCCTTATGAATCATATTGGGAGAGAAAAATTAGAACAAAAGAGAAAAACCATGAGAGGAAAAAAACAGAAGAAAAAGGAAAAAAGTGATCATAGTGCATGTTGATTTACATTCATTCTCCACAGTTTTCTCTCTGTATGCAGATGGCATTTTCTACCCAAAGTTTATTGGGTTTGCCTTGGATAACTGAACAGCTGAGAAGAACCAAGTCTATCATAGTGATCATTGCATAATATTGCTGTTACTGTGTACAATATATTTCTGGTTCTGCTTATTTGGCTCAACATAAGTTCAAATAAATCTTTCCAGGCCTTGCTAAAATCAGATTGTTCATTATTTTTCATAGAAAAATAATATTCCATTATTTTATATACCATAATTTATTCATTCACTCCCCAATTGGTGGGCATCTACTTATTTTTCAATTCTTTGCCACCACAAAAAGAGCTGCTACCAACATTTTTGCATATGTGGGTCCTTTTCCCTCTTTTATAATTTCTTTGGGATACAGACCCATTAGTGGCACTATTAGATCAAAGGGTATGCACAGTTTGATAGCTCTTTGGACACAGTTCCAAATTGCTTTCCAAAATGGTTGGATCATTTCAGCATTCCACCAACAATGCATTAGTGTTCCAGTTTTCCCACACCACTTCCAACATTTATCAATATCTTTTCCTGTCATCTTAGTCAATTTGAGAGGTGTGAGGTGGTACCTCAGAGTTGTTTTAATTTGCATATCTCTAATCAATAGTGATTTAGAGTATTTTTTATATGAGTATAGATGGCTTTAATTTTGTCATCTGAATTTTGTTCTTATTCTTTGACCATTTATCAATTGGAGAATGTCTTGAATTCTTATAAATTTGACACAATTCTTTATATATTTTAGAAATAAGGCCTTTGTCATAAATATTGGCTGTAAAAATTTTCCCCCTTTGGCCTTCCCTTATATTTTTGTTTGTGTTGGTTTTGTTTGTACAAAAACTTAAATTTAATGTATGTTCTCTATTCTTATTTGATAATAAATTCCTCTCTTCTCCAAAGATCTGATAGGTAAACCATTCCTTGCTCTCCTAATCTGCTTAAAGCATTACCCTTAATGCCTAATCATGTACCCATTTTGATCTTATTTTGTTATGGGGCATGAGAGGTAAGTCTATGCCAAGTTTCTGACATTATTTTCCAGTTTCCCAGCAATTTTTGTGAAATAGTGAATTGTAATCCCCAAAGCTGGAGTTTTGGGATTTATCAAATACTAGATTATTATGCCAGATTATTATGGTAATTGATTATTTTATTATGCATATTTTAATTCATTCCATTGATCCATCACTCTGTTTCTTAGCTAGTATCACATATTTTTGATAACTAATGCTTTAATAATAAAATTTTAGATCTGATACTAGTAGGCTACTGTCTTTTGTACTGTATCTCCTCCCATTAATTTCTTTAATATTCTTGACCTTTTGTTCTTCTAGATGAATTTTGTCTTTTTTTAGCTCTATAATTTTTTTTTGCAATTTAATAAATATGGGACCGAACAAGGAGACCAATTTAAGTAGAATTGACATTTTTATTGTATTATTTTGGCCTACCCATGAGCAACTGATATTTTTCCAAATGCTTAGATATGACTTTATTTGTGTGAAAAAATCTTTTCAAATTGTATTCATATAGTTTCTGGATTTGTCTTGGCAGGTAGACACAAATATTTTACTTTGTCTATACTTATTTTAAATAGAAATTATCTATTTCTTGCTGCTGGGTTTTGTTAGTAACTTAGAAATGCTAATGTTTTGATTGGGTTTATTTTATATTCTGGAATTTTGCTAAAGCTGTTAATTGTTTCAAGTAGGTTTTTGGATGATTCTCTAGGATTCTCTAAGTATAACACCATGTCATCTGCAAAGAGAAATAGTTTTTTATCTTCTCATTGCTATTCTAATTCTTTTAATTTCCTTTACTTATTGCTAAAACCCACATTTCTATTATAATATTGAATGATTGTAGTGATAAAGGGTATCTTTGTTTCACCCCTAATCTTACTGGGAATGCATTCACCTTTTCCGCATTACAAATAATGTTTGCTGATGGTTTTGGATAGAAGCTGCTTATAATTTTAAGGAAAACTCCTGTTATTCATATGCTCTCAGGTGTTTTTAATGAAAATGGGTATGGTATTTTGTCAAAAGCCTTTTCTGCATCTATTGATATTGTCACATGATTTTGTTAGTTTTCTGTTACTGATGTGGACAATTATGCCAATTATGCCAATAGTTTTGCTGGTATTGAAACAGTTTTGCATTCCTGGTACAAATTCCACTTGATCATAGTGCATTATCACACTGATAAGTTGTTGTAATCTCTTTGCTAATATTTTGTTTGAAATTTTTGCATCAATAGTCATTAGGGAACTTGGTCTGTAATTTTCTGTCTTTGTTTTGGTTCTTCCTGGTTTTGGTATCAATACCACATTAGTGTTATAGAAGGAATTTGACAGGACTCCTTCTTTACCTATTTTTTTAAAAAATAGTTTACATAGTATTGGAATTAACTTTTACTTAAATGTTTGGTAGAATTCACTTGTAAATCCATTTGGCCCTGGAGATATTTTTCTTGAGGAGTTCATTGAAGGCTTGTTCAATTTCTTTTTCTAAAAAAAGGACTATTTATGTAATTCATTTCCTTTTCTGTTAACTTGGGCAATTTATATTCATCCATTTCAGTAAGATTTTCAGATTTGTTGGCATACAGTTGTACAAAATAGTTCCTAATTATTGTTTTAATTTCTTCTTCATTAGTGGTAACTTTACCCTTTTAATTTTTGATGTTGGCAATGTTTTATTTTTCTTTTCTTTTTCTAATCAAATTAACCAAAGACTTATCTATTTTATTGTTTCCCCCCCCCCATAAAACCAACTCTTAGTTTTACTAATTAGATCAATAGTTTTCTTAGTTTCAATTTTATTAATTTCTCTTTTGATTTTCAGAATTTCTAATTTGGTATATAATTGGGTATTTTTAATATGTTCTTTTTCTAGTTTATTTAGTTGCATGCCCAATTTTTTATTATTTATTATTATTTTATTCATAGCTTTGGCTGCATTCTATAAGTTTTGGTATATTGTCTCATTATTGTTATTCTCTTAGATGGTATTATTGATTGTTTCTACAATTTGATGTTTGACCTACTCATTCTTTAGAATTAGATTATTTACTGTCCAATTGGTTTTTATAATATCTTTCCCTACTTCTTTATTGAGTATAATTTTTATTACATCATGATCTGAAAAGGAAGCATTTACTATTTCTGCCTTATATATTTGACTGTGAGGTTTTTATGCCCTAATACAGGGCCATTTTTTTGTGTAGGGGCCATGTACTGTTGAGAAAAAGATATATTCCTTTCTATCTCTGTTCAATTTTCTCCGGAGGTCTTATCACATCTAAATTTTTAGTTTCTATTAACTTCTCTAATTTCTTCTTTATTTTGTGGTTAGATTTATTAAATTCTGAGAGGGGGAGATTGAGGACCCCCACTAGTATAGTTTTGTTGTCAATTTCTTTTTGCAACTGCCTTAACTTCTTTGAGATTTAAATGCTGAACCACTTGGTGCATGTACATTTAGTATCAATACTACTTTATTGTCTACAATATCTTTTTAACAATATGTAGTTTCCTTTCTTATCTCTTTTAATTAGATCTATTTTAACTTTTACTTTGTCTGAGATCATAATTGCTACCCCTAGTGTTCTTTCATTTATTTATTTATTTATTTTTGCTTCTACTGAAGCATAATAAATTCTGCTCCAACCTTTTAAACTTACTTTGTATGCATCTCTTTGTTTCAAATGTATTTCTTGTAAACAATACATTGTAGAATTCTGGTTAACTTAATTTGTTTAATGTTACTTTTCAGTGATTGTTCACTATTTCATAAAGCTAGGGAGATGGATAAAGACTAAACATGTAATTTTATGGATATAGGGGACTCCTAGAAAATGAAAGTCCTTCCACCGAAGTATGTAGGCAATGTATATAGCCTTAGGGAGGAACCGAGAGCGGAGGTGTCAAAGATATGTGTAGTCACAATGCTCCTGAACCAGATTAATATGCAAATATGGAATATTTAACAAAATGAATAAAAATAAAACATGTATGATATCATCTTTAAAAACTAAATTAATATGCAGACCAAAGGGATCCTTATGTATAGATTAGTGGCCCACGTTATAGTTGAATTTGATACCATTGGCCCAAGCATTGAGAAAATAAGTGACTTCTCCAGAGTGACAAGGACAGTATGTTTTAGAAGAGGGATTTTTTTTTTTTTTCGTTTTCTGAGGCTGGGGTTAAGTGACTTGCCCAGGGTCACACAGCTAGGAAGTGTTAAGTGTCTGAGACCAGATTTGAACTTGGGTCCTCCTGAATTCAGGGCTGATGCTCTATCCACTGTGCCCCCTAGCTGCCCCTAGAAGAGGGATTTAAATTCCATTTTTTCCTAGTTTCAGACCAGCTTACTGTCTACTATCCCACAGATGCAGCTAGGTGGTATAGTGAATGGATAGAGCTCTCTAGACCTGAAGTCATAAAGACCTTAGTTCAAGTCTGGCTTCAGACTCTTACTAGCTTTGTGAACCTGGGTAAGTTATGTAAGTTATGTTTGCTTAGTTTCCTCATCTGTAAAATGGGGATAATAATAGCACCTCCCTCCTAGGATCGTTGTGAGGATCAAATGGGACAATAATTATAAAGTGCTTAATACAGTGTCTTGGCCTGTTGTGGGGGTTACATGCATACTAGCTATTATTATACTATTCTTTAATTACTTCAGGTACATCAGTCTTATCCCAAGACTAAAAAAGTGCAGTAAGGTAAGCTCTTTGAGAACAGGGGCTGTTTTCATTTTTATCCTTATGTCCTCATGTCTAAGAGAGTACCTTAAAAGCGTGAAAAAATATTTATTGAATTAAATTGCATCTTATATTTTACATATTCTGCCTTACTCTCAATATTGAGCCAAGTGCTTATAATATGTAGACATTGTTTACTTGTTGGATAGAATTGTCAAAGAATTCTCTCCGTTTCATGCTTATCCTAGCTTTTCTAATCCTTGGAGGACTAAATAAACAATCCTCCTGGCTTTAGGATGGGAGGGCCACTCACCCAGCAGCTGGTTGGCTGATGAAGTTGTGAGGTTGAACTGTTGTTCCAAGTACTTTCCCAGGAAAGCAGCAAAGCCAGCGACCACTGCAATCTCCATACAGGCTGCTAGGACGATGCAGGTGAACACGGGGTTAGACAATAGATGCTTTGTCACTTTAGGAATCACTGCAAGGAATATCAGAGCAAAGAGTAAATATCAACCAATTAGCACAGATTAATTATGTTTTTTTTAATCATGCTTTTTTCCCCCCATTATAGCTTATTGACAGTGACTGATAACTCATGAGAATTTCAAATCTGATTCATGGTGATTCTCATGGGAAAAAACCACATGAAAACATAAAGACACCATTTTTTCCCCCTGAGCTCTCACCAGTGGTCAGGATTGGAGATTATTTGTCAAAGTCAGCTAAGATACCCCATCAATGTGATTGAAATAGGAGAAAATTGTGTTTTTGTCTGTTGATATACTATGCTAAAATCTATGTTTGGGGTTTTGAGTGTCTGATATTGGGTAAGACATAAGTGGCTAGGATATCCAATGAAATACTGCCAAATAATCTATAGCAGACAATTCTATGTGACTAGGTTTGGAGGAGGGAGATTAGCAAGTGCCATACCTGGCTAGCCCAGCAGAAGGAGAGGGAACAGATGACAGATAGCCTATTCCTCCTGAAGCCTCTCTTTGATTCTATGTTCCTATTTCCTTCTTCCCCTTTCATTTAGTCAGTTGGTTTGGCCTGAGTGTTTCTGAGTGGCAGACCATGTAATTGTATGGAAAGAACTCTAATATCTTTGGAGTCCAAATACCTTGCCTTGAATCTTGACATTTCCAATCACTAGCAATGTTTCCGTGGAAAAGTCATTTCACCTCTCTGGTTTCTTTGTCTGAAAAATGGGTATAAAACACAATCTACCTCATAGGGTAGTTGTGAGAGAGGTGCTTCATGAGTCTTATAGTATTATACTAATTCAAGCTCTTGTTATTGTTTATCACTCTTAGCCTCAGCTATTGCTAAATGTAATGTCCTGAGATCATGAGATATAGTCGTCTGAATATATTTCATGGCAGCAAATCTTTGTCTTTCAAGGATGGATTTAATTTTGGAAATATTCAAAAGTAATTTAAAGTCTGGTAAAATGAGATAGATAATAAAGTGGCATCACCAATTTTTCTAGGCAACTAGATATGAATATGAGGTAATGAGACTGCAATTGAGAAAAAGCTGGGCTGGAAACTAGGAGGCATGCTTTGTTAGTAAGAAGCTTTATGACCTTAGCCAAATAACTAGATCTCTTTGAGTTTGCTTAGCTCTGAAGAGAAGAACTAGGAATAATGGGTGAAAGTTAAAGGGAGTCTTATTTGGACTTAGTATTAGGAGAAATTTCCTAATAACAAGAATTGTCTGATAATGAAATGAACTGCTTTAAGAAATAATGATTTTCTTTTTGGTGGAGATATTTGTCCGTATGACTGATAGTTCAGGATGTCAGAGGATTCATGTACTGGGTAAGGATTGGACAAAATGATCTCTGAGTTTCCTTTTGACTCTGGGATTCTATGATCCCTCATCTGTGAAATGAGCAGTTTGAACAAGATGAGAGGCAGCATGGTGTAGGGGAAAGAGTACTTGATTTGAAGTCAAATCCTGGCTTTGACACTTTAATACTTTTGTGACATTCAGCAAGTCACTTAGCCTCTGGGTCTCAGCTTTCTCATCTGTAAAATGAGGGGACTAGATTAAACTTTAAGGTTTCAGCTCTAAATTTTGATCCTATAAGTTCTAAGGTACATTGTGATAGCTGACATTTAGGTAGAACTTTCAGGTTTACAAAAAGGTTTTCAGATATATTGACTTGAACCTTACAATAATTGTGTGAAATAGGTTCTTTAGATATCATTACATCCATTTTATCTATCTAGCTGTCTATCTACTATCTATTTATTTATTTTTAAAGATTTAAAAAAGTATACTTCAACTTGTATTTAGACACAATCAGTTCTTTCTCTGGATATGGATAGCATTTTGCCTTGAATCATTGTCATTATACCCATTTTAGGGATTAGGAAATTGAGCCATACAGAAATTGTCCATAATCATACAATTAGTCAATGTCAGAGGTAGGCTAAAAATACAGGTCATACCTAACTTAAAGTACAGCCCTATTGTTACTATACTACTCAGGCTTTTTTTATTTGACTTATAAATTGTCCCTGAAATTGTAAGTTTGTTAGCTCCCAGAGTGGAGTTCCACAATGATTTGAGCATTATCAGGATGTATGTGGACAAACACTTATAGATTCATAAATTGTGAGCTAGAAAGGATGGCAGAGGCTATCGAGTCTATCCTTATTGTAAAGATGAGAAAACTGAGAACCAGAGAGGTCAAGTAACTTACCAAGTGTCAACAGGTATCAAGTAGCAGAGATACTTGAGCTGAGCTAGAATGTGACCCAAGGACTCTTGGATCCAAATTCAGCATCTTGTCTATTATATGCTCTTCTAAGAGACAATGCTAGATTCAAGTATAAAAAATTCTAATATTTAAAAAATCATTTAAAATCTTCCTTTGGAAATGCTAGTTGTGGGTTCCATTTGTTTGTTTGTTTTTCCATGGGAATTCTAAGGATCAATATGACAGCTCAGCTCACCACTCTGAATACCCACTAAGATGAATGAAGCTCTGTCTTCCCAAGTTGGGGCAAGACCCTCATCCTCTGACCATGTTTCTGACATGGAAATGGCCCCAGAAGCCCCAGACTTCTACTTCCTGTTCACTGCAAGTAGCCCTTTGTTCTTTGACTAAAGACATCAGGATTAGGGGTTGGGAGGGGGAGAAGAGAACTAGCTTTAAAAAAAGGGAAAACTGGTTAATGCATGAAATGTTATATTTTTCTACTTCAGCAAGCATTTTAATTATGTCAGAGATATTTCCACTTCAGCAGGAAGGATTCTTCACCAAGGCAGGAGCCTGCCTGCTTTTGTCTTAATACCTGGTGACTAATTTCTCACTGAATTAGATGTGAAAATCATTGTTTGAGAATCATCCGATTGAAGGGTGGAGGGAAACCTCACTGGGCCTTGTTTGCATTAAAGTTTTTTTTTTTTTTCTTTTCTATTAAGTATATGACAGATTGCTCCAGTTCTTGCCTCTGTTTTCCTCCCAGAATTCTTTTTTCTTTTCCATGTTTAATTGCACCAACTTACAGCAGTCTTAATAGATGATGCTTTTTAAAAGGCTCAGCCTGGCCTCTCTGGGTCCCATTTGAAAAGGGTTGTAATTATCTTGATCCTAGGGCTATCCCAGTGTTTCCAGCTCTTTCATCCAAAAGGATTTTCAAAGCTCATAAAATTCTGATTTCCTAAGGATATAGAAGGCATAATGAACCAACAGAATACAGAGTGGCCTAGAGAAACAGAGAACAGCAAAGCAGCCTCCTACCAGGACTCCTGACCACCTGCTGCCTTTCTCAGTCATACCTCCTACCTACTGATTCACACTTAGAAGTTGAAGAGTGGAGGACCCTGGAGGGAGGAGGGGAAAAGGATCAATTACAATTTAGCAGCCAGCTAGCCTACCAAGCTCAGAAAAAGGTTTTTAAGATATATTCTTAAGGAACTTACAATCAAAGTACCAGCTGGGCAACTTTGCTGAGACTGAGTGGTATAAGGTATAAAAAGAGAACAGGAAAAACTGAAATGGCTTTAGGGAAAATGATTAACCACCACCACTACAACCATCATCCACTATCTCTACTTTTCAAAAGTGTAGCTTTTAAAACAAAAATTTCTTTTGGATTTGCAGTCTTCATTAAAGAAGAAAATTCCAGTGGAAGTACTCTGTAAATGTATTCTCTTCTAACTCAGAGATCAAACAGCAAGATATTTCACATTATGGTATATTCAGATGAAACTTGATATCCTTTGTAAGAATCTTATGCCTAAGGTGTTAAGAAATTACTGAAGACAATCTGGAACTATGCCCAAAGACTATAAAACTGCACATACCCTTTGACCTAGCAGTGCCATACTGGGTCTGTATTCCAAGGAAATCATAAAGGAGGCAAAAGGACCCACCTATGCAAAAATGTTTGTGATGGCAAAGAACTGGAAATTGAGTAGATGCCCATCAACTGGGGAATAGCTGAATAAACTGTGATATAGGGAGGTAATGAAATATTATTCTTTTATAAAAAATGATGAACAAGTTGATTTTAGAAAGGTCTGAAAAGATTTACATGAACTAAAACTGAGTGAAATAAGCAGAATCAGGAATACATTGTACAGAATAACAGCAAGCATCTGTGATGATATGATTTCTCTCTCTCTCTCTTTCTCTTCCTCCTTCTTCCTTCCCATCTTCCTTCCTTCCTTTCTCTTCCTCCTCTTTCTTCCTCTTGTTCTTCTCAACCTCCTCCTCCTTCTTCTTCTACTTCATTTTTTTCTTCTTCTTCATTGGGAGTGGGATGGACTTTATATTTTTTATTTTATCATCATGAAAACTCTTCCATCTTCCACAAGGCATTTATTAGAGTATTAGAGATATAAGAGTATTATATAGAGTATTAGAGATATAAGACAAAAACAAGACATTAGGGAGGAAGGCCCACTTCCTACTCACATCAGGAATAGACTAAATAGACAACAATATATCTATCTCTATATCAATATGTACTATGAAGGGTATAGTGCCCTCCAAAATCTATAAAGAAATAAGGGGGAAAGGATGGGTGGATGGGAAAGCAAAGGGTGAGGGAAGAAGACAAGGGAGGGATCAATGGGTGCCGGAAGGTTAATAATAGCAAGGCAAGTTAAGGAGCAGAATTAAAGCAGAGTCAGCAGGCATAGGAAAGATATTGTGAATGTGAGAAGGGGGAGTGTATGTGTATGTGTGTATGTATATGTATGTGTATATCTACATCTGTATACATAAATATATCTTTTCTTGAGTGTAGCCTGCTTGGTGATGGGGAGGATGAAAAGAGGAAAAAATAAAGCAAAAAAAGGTGCATAGCAAAGAACAAAAGAATAATTTACAAAGAAATAAAGAAAAGATGGACATTCATAATTTCTTCTACTAATATGTACATATGTATATATCTATATCTATATATACTTTCTTGAACTGGTAATTTATTATCTATTTTGAATCCTCTCTGATGTTCTGCAGGGCACATGACAAAGTTCTCCTTTGTTTTGTTTTTTGTTTTGCATTCCTTTTCTAATTTTCTTTTTGTCTTATTAATTTTTAAAAATAAAATAAAGAAAAAAAGAAAAAATAGATTTATCGATATATAGTTCTCCCTCATGGAGAACTAGCACATTGAAAACAAAATTCATGTTATGTTTACTACCTATGGACCTCTGCCTCTGCTGATTGTTTTTTTCTTCTGCTTAAAAAAAATCCTGTTATTAAAAACGGATCTGTGCAAGAGAAGGGGGGGGGGGGAATATGTTGGGAAAGATGGATGCTTTAAAATAAAATATCTCAATAAAATCTATTTTAAAAAATTAAAAATCCATTCTTTCTTCAACTATCTTTGTTAATGTCTGTCTAATAACAGACAACAAAACACACTTTGCTTGCATATTTTTAAATGATTTGTGATTTTGCTTCCAACACCAGAGATTAGCTAGGTATAAACACATTTAAATTAAGACAGAAAATTCATTGTAATTGTACTAACAACTTTTTATCTTAAATAAAAACCAGAAAACAATAGAATAAGGGACAGAAGGGCCATTAAATTGTCCTTAGGTAAAAAATTGAACTAAAGATAACAGGATGTGACTGATTAAACCTTTGGAGAGAAAAAATTCAGGGAGTATTGGTGGCCTTTGACAAAAAGAATCACACCTGAATCATACCATTCCTCAACCTTCAGGAAATAAGAAAAGCCCCCAAATGAAGCATGGAAGAATGAAAAGAAAAGTTATAAATACCAGATAGCCAACTATGAACCCTACAGACATGTACACCCATAGGTAATATATTATGATAAAGATTAGATATTTAATTTCATGGATTTAGGGACCAATTCAGATTGATATTTTCACTACACTTTATAGTCTGAGATTATTTTCCAGAATATAAGGAGGTTAAATAGCTTGCACAAGCTAATTATTCACATAACTGGTCATATAGCCAATAGGTATCAGAGGCAAGACTTAAATTCAGGTTTCCTGGCTCTAGAACTGACTTTCTAACCACTATGTCAAGCTGTCTCTTAGTGGCTATGATCCTAGTAATAAATAGTTCCTATTTTTGGACCAGGAAAGACAACTCAGATTGTCTTCTCAAACTGTTTTCCTCAAACTCTAAATCTTCTGTTATGTATCCTTCATTCTTTATTCCTCTCTCACAAATTCCTTCTTCTTTTTTTGTCCAAAGCACTACCCAGCCTTAACCTTCAGGAGACAAATCCTTACCACACACATCCAAATACTTTGATTGGCTAGAGGATTTTGTGAAACTCAGGCTAATTGAAAATACACTGTTCGCAAGAGATACAAAGAGAAATTCCATTCAAAATAACGGTCGATAGTATAAAATATTTGGGAATATATCTACCAAAGGAGAGTCAGGAATTATATGAGCAAAATTACAAAACACTTGCCACAAAAATAAAGTCAGATTTAAATAATTGGAAAGACATTCAGTGCTCTTGGATAGGCCAAGAGAATATAATTAAGATGACAATACTCCCTAAACTAATCTATTTATTTAGTGCTATACCAATCAGACTTCCAAGAAACTATTTTATTAACCTAGAAAAAATAACAACAGAATTCATATGGAACAACAAAAGGTCAAGAATTTCAAGGGAAGTAATGAAAAAAAACTTAAGTGAAGATGGTCTAGCTGTACCTGATCTAGAACTGTATTATAAAGCAACAGTCACCAAAACCATTTGGTATTGGCTAAGAAATAGACTAGTTGATCAGTGGCATAGGTTAGGTTCACAGGGCAAGATAGTGAATAAAAATAGCAATCTAGTGTTTGACAATCCCAAAGATCCCAAATTTTGGGATAAGAATTCATTATTTGACAAAAACTGCTGGGAAAACTGGAAATTAGTATGGCAGAAATTAGGCGTGGACCCACATTTAACACCATATACTAAGATAAGATCAAAGTGGGTCCAAGATTTAGGCATAAAGAACGAAATCATAAATAAATTGGAGGAACATGGGATGGTTTACCTCTCAGACTTGTGGAGGAGGAAGGAGTTTGTGTCCAAGGGAGAACTAGAAACCATTATTGATCACAAAATAGAAAATTTTGATTACACCAAATTAAAAAGTTTCTGCACAAACAAAACTAATGCAAACAAGATTAGAAGGGAATTAACAAATTGGGAAAACATTTTTACAGTTAAAGGTTCTGATAAAGGCCTCATCTCCAAAATATACAGAGAATTGACTTTAATTTATAAGAAATCAAGCCATTCTCCAATTGATAAATGGTCAAAGGATATGAACAGACAATTTTCAGATGATGAAATTAAAACTATTCCCACTCATATGAAAGAGTATTCCAAATCACTATTGATCAGAGAAATGCAAATTAAGACAACTCTGAGATATCATTACACACCTGTCAGATTGGCTAAAATGACAGGAACAAATAATGATGAATGTTGGAGGGGCTGTGGGAAAACTGGGACACTGATGCATTGTTGGTGGAGTTGTGAAAGAATCCAGCCATTCTGGAGAGCAATCTGGAATTATGCCCAAAAAGTTATCAAAATGTGCATACCCTTTGACCCAGCATTGCTGTTATTGGGCTTATCTCCCAAGGAAATACTAAAGAAGGGAAAGGGACCTGTATTTGTCAAAATGTTTGTGGCAGCCCTTTTCATAGTGGCTAGAAGCTGAAAGATGAATGGATGTCCATCAATTGGAGAATGGTTGGGTAAATTATGGTATATGAATGTTATGGAATATTATTGTTCTGTAAGAAATGACCAACAGGAGAAATACAGAGAGGCTTGGAGAGACTTACATCAACTGATGCTGAGTGAAACGAGCAGAACCAGAAGATCATTATACACTTCAACAATGATACTGTACGAGGATGTATTCTGATGGAAGTGGATGTCTTCAACATAGAGAAGAGCTAATCCAATTCCAATTGATTAATGATGGACAGAACCAGCTACATCCAGAAAAGGAACACTGGGAAATGAGTGTAAACTGTTATTTTTACCTTCTGAATCCAATTCTTCCTGTGAAACAAGAAATTCAGTTCTACACACATATATTGTATCTAGAATATATTGTAATATACTTAACATGTATAAGACTGCCTGCCATCTGGGAGAGGGGTTTGGGGGAGGAAGGGAAAAAATCTGAACAGAAGTAAGTGCAAGGGATAATGTTGTAAAAAATTACCCATGCATATGTACTGTCAAAAAAGTTATAATTATAAAATAAAATAAAAATTAAATAAACAAAAAAAGATTTATATATATATAAAAAAAAGACAATACACTGTTCACTTAAAAAAAAAAGACTCAAAACAATCACAATGGCATTCAACATGGAACTGTTAAGCTTTCTAATCTTTAAGGTCTCTCAGCATTTTGCACAGAAATTTTCTTCTTATTTTCAACAACTACAAAAATTACTTTTAGCTCTGTAAAAGACACCATCTGGACATTTTTGGAGAGTAAAAAGGCACCTCTTTTGGTGATAAGAGCATACCAGGGATGGCAAGAAGGCTGTTCACATCAGGTGACAGAGATGAGCAATCACATAGGAACAAAATACAAATAGTAATAAATACTACACACATTTTGCTGTTATTGTTTAGTGATGTCTGACTCTTCCTGATCCTATTTGGTTTTTTTTTTTTTTTTTTTTTTTTTTGGCAAAGATGAAGTCATTTTCTATTTCCTTCTCCAGCTTGTTTTACAAATGAAAAAACTGATTCAAACAGAGTTAAGTGACTTTTCCAGGGTCATATAGCTACTAAGTGTTTGAAGTTGGATTTGCATTCAGGTCTTCCTGACTCTAGACCCAGTGTTCTAAACTGTATGCTACCTACCTGCCCTATTATAATATATAGTAGAACCCAATATCAAAGTGCCTTCATCCAAAAAATGTAATTTTAGAGAATGTGTCTGATGGGGTCACTATGGGATTGAATTACTTTGATCTGCTTTTTCTATAAAATCTATTGGTCTTTGTTTTCTATTTAAAAGGAAAAAAAAAAACAATTGATATATTTAGAGGGAGGGAGTTAGCCCATTAAATTGTCTACCTGGCAAAGTGCTTTGGACTTTTGGGTGGAGGACAAATTCCAGAGAGGTAAGACAACCCTGAAATATAACAGGCTCTCTGGGACATTGCATTGGTTAAGAAAAAGAGAGAAACAAAGAATAGTTGTCTTAAGATGGACAAGAGCTAATATGGGAAAATAAGGAATTTAAGCATATTATTAAAATGCTCAATTCTGCTTCTGACAACTAGGTAGATGATTGATAGGAAAAATGCCTATTTACTTGGTTTGTTGCCTCTCCAGAAATGTCTAAGTTGTGTCTTTTCCAGAGCTGGGAAATCATGGAACAGGAGACAGTCTAGAATCTCACTTCCTGGTATACTAATCACCTGTATGATCCTGGGCAATTCTCTTAAATTTTTAATTCCTAAATGCTAAATTACATTGGTGATCCCCATATGTAAAAGTAATTTCCTCACCAGCTGCCTATATTGAAGAAATCACAGCTCTGGACCAAAAAAAATCATTCAAGTTTTCGGTAATATGGTGGAGTAAAAAGAGTGCTGCATAGAGAGTTGATGACCTGGTGGAGAATCCTCACAATGCCATTCCTTTGTTACCTTGGAGATTGCAGGCAAGTAACTTGACCTATCCAGATTTCATTTTCCTTATTGGTAACACGAGAAGGCTGGAATAGGTAATCTTTAACCAGAGAGTTCTAAAATCTATAATCCCTAGAAAGGAAACAGCTAGGTGCATATCTGATTGAGTGCTAGGTCTGAATCCAGGAAGATCTGAACTAGAATTTTGTCTCAGATGCTTAATCACTGTAAAACACTAAGAAGTTGTTTGTCTGTTTTCTCAAATACAAAATGGGGATAATAATAGCATTTATTTCCCAGAGTTCTGAGGATTGACTGAGATAATATTTATAAAAAGCTTAGCAAAATGCCTGGTACATAGCAGCAACTTAATAAATGCTTGTTTTCATCCTTCCTTTTTGACATGAATAAGAATTTCCCAGTAGAAGAAGGTATGGATGGGTAATCATATGTACCCTTGGAGGAAATACTTATATTGATGAGATGGTCCATTCAGGAAAGCAGAGATTAATGAGAATTCACCTTAGTCATTGCCTCTTCGTACATTTTCAAATCAAAATGAAAAAGTAAAAAACACAGAAAAAAAGAGGAAACTAAATTTTTTTCCTTGAAAGGAGGGAGTATTTCCTTTCTGTCTTTGTAACTTAGCACCTAGGGATGTCCCCAGAATTTAGCCAGTATTTAGAAATGCATATTGATTGACTGATTAAAATACACATATCACAAGGAGAAGAAAAAAGAATGATTAAAGAGAACCGAAATAAGACAAATGAAATTGATTCATATAACCTAAATGTCTTAGAGACTATGAAGTCAGTCTGAAAGGATACTGACTTAAATTGGATTTGTGAGAACAGAAGATAGTCTGTGATTAAGTTGCTACTCAAATTTTGCAGAATCACAGAAATAGAAATGATGTAACTGATGCAGTCCAAGCAAATGTTAGCGTATGCTAATACAAGTTTATGCTAATAGAGCTAAGAAGCCCAGGAGCTATATTTCTGCTTCCATTTCTACCACTGATTGCTGAGCTGCTTAAACCTAATTGTTCATGATTATCCAGGACACTGGATTTAGAGTAAGGAAGAGACTGGGTTTGAATCATGTATTGGATACTTTTTAGTTTAATCCCTCTTAAAATAGTAAGGTTAAGTCAGTTAACCTTTCTCAGCCTCAGGGTTTCCATCTGTAAAATGGGAATAATAGCATCCCTACCACTTATTGCACAGGGTTGTAAAAGTCAACTGAGAAAGTAAGTGCAAAGCCCTTTGTAGCCCTTAAAGGGATAGGGATAGGTAATGGATCTGTAATTTTTTGGGAGAGGGTGAGGGTATATAGAACTTCTAGATAGGGAAACTCTATTCCTATAGATAGGCACCTTATGGTCTCTACATCTCATAGTTTTATGGAGTTGCCAAGAGTATGGAGAGGTAAATACACTCATCATCAGCCCAGCATCACACAGACAATACGTGTTAGATATAGCATTTGAATTTAGGTCTTTCTGAGCATGAGGTCATTCTAACATGCTGTCTTATTTTTTAAATTACATTGAAAGAATCACATGACTTGGAATCAGAATACCTGCGCCCAATTCCTAGCTTGATTTATATTTAGCCTTCCTAAATCTTGATTTTTTTTATTATAAAATGTGACCAAGGGTCATCTCCATACTTACCTTAATGGGTTGGTGAGGTTCAAATGAGATCATATACAATGTTTTGTATCTATATAGTATTACAAGAATATTAGCTTTTGCCTTCCTTCCTTCCTTCCTTCCTTCCTTCCTTCCTTCCTTCCTTCCTTCCTTCCTTCCTTCCTTCCTTCCTTCCTTCCTCCTTTTCTTCCTCCTTTTCTTCCTTTCCTCTTCCCTTCCTTCATCCCTCCTTCTTTCCCTCCTCTCTTCCTCCTTTCTTCCTTTATTGCTTCTTTCCTTCCTTCCACACTGCACAGCACATTATTTCATTTAATAAGTGGTATCTGAATATATAAGGGAATGTATAAATGATATCTAGGCCAAACCAGCATTGAGTGAAAAAAAATGAAACTTAAGTTGTTGGCAATGGATGAGACTGACCAGAATCTCCAGATTGGCCCTCAGAAGATCTGATTGACATCATGCTTTGTTTTAGAATGTTCTTCTGAGAGACCATATAAAAAGGACAGTGCTTGCTGTGTGTGGTCTAGAAGGTTAAACCAAAAAAAAAAAAAAAAAAAAAAAGGAAATTACTTGCAACAGATGACTAACACCACTTTGACTGAAGTCTGAAATCAAATGCTCAGTTTGGTGCAGTCCTTAAGACAGCACATAGCTAATCAATTAAATTGATTTTTTTTTTGAATCTTCACCTGTTTGTCCTGTAGAGAAGGCCATAAAATAGAAAAAAAAATCAAGCATTGAAACATCATATTAGCTTATTTTTAAATAAGAATTAAGCATTCATCAAAGCTACACTTAGCTCATTGCAAGCTACCTTAGAAATTGGTGATAACCCACATGTTTCCCTGAG
Source organism: Sminthopsis crassicaudata (assembly GCF_048593235.1). Classification (NCBI taxonomy): domain Eukaryota; kingdom Metazoa; phylum Chordata; class Mammalia; order Dasyuromorphia; family Dasyuridae; genus Sminthopsis; species Sminthopsis crassicaudata. Next base: position 602,805,476 of record NC_133617.1, on the reverse strand, counting down.
ACTGGAGTGTGAAGTCATAAATACAAGATCACCACAGGATCAGAGAGATGAAGAAATGGAGCCCAGATGCAGGAAACACTTATTTAGACTTCAATACTGTATCTTTCTCAGTTGGAGGGAACAAACAGAAAATGACTAAGGACAATAAAAAAGACCTTTTGTAAGCAAATAGCTACTTTTAATACTTTATTTCAGTCTAAACACCCTTTCTGTGAGACTAGCTATCCTAGCTTAGTTAATACTGTGCTGTTCTCAAGATAGTATTTTTGAAAAATCTTAACAATGCACAAATTCATTTCTGGACATTGAAATGTGGAGAGGAAGAGGAGCCTTTTCAGAAATCTAAATGATATAGAGGGAAATCACAATTGATACAAAACTCTTATCTTTAAAAAACAGATTTCATATTTTTTTCTGGTAAAGGCAATATGTATATAATATAATAGAATATGAAATATAATATAATAATAATAAAATGTATAGTAATACAATATAATACAATAAATGTTGACAACCTATTTAAATAGTTGACCAATTTTACTCCTTAAGAGGCAATATGTAAAAGTCATTCCTATGGAATTTATAGCTATTTTATCCAAAGCATCACATAAAACCCAAAACTTTTTGGTATCTGTGTCTAAATATATGGCCAGGGATTCAGGTGTCTAGAGCAAATTCAGTTGTGAGTGTATGAAAGCAGTTTACCACAATCACTTTCCCATACCATCTGTCTTAAGCCCCCTTTCTCTCAAGCCTTTAATCTCCCTAGGAAAAAGTGAAAAGCAACAGGTAGGAAGAAAGGTTTGGGGTGGTGAAACAAGGCAGACCAAAAAGGCGAGTTCCAGGCAAATATATCTAACAGAAGCCTTGAGGAAATATGGAATATGGGCAGTGATGCTGGAGGAACCAGTCGTCCACAGGATTTCTGAAGGGAGGAATTTTATTTTTCCCCTAGATTTCAGACACCTCTGGCACTCAGAGGCATAGGCCAGGTCTTTCTAACCTACTTAGAGTTCATTTGGCTTCTTTACCTTGTCATATAAACATGTATGGAAAATTTGACAGGGAAATCACACAAATTTCATTTCAGAAGACAAATCAAATGATGAAAAACAATCAACCATTTAGCCTGCAGAACCGGGCTCTGATCAGCACTCTCCTCAAAATAACATTACAGCTGAAAGGCAATGGCCTTCTAATTAAGAAAAATGCAGCGAAAACTTATTGCTAACTGGTTGAGTACAGGGTGGGTGTGCTGCTGGAGGCACATGAGACAAAGAAGTGAACTAATTTCTGTGGCCAGGCAAGACCACAGACACAATGGAGAAATGAAGAGGAGTTTGTTAGACCAAATGCTAGCCAAAAGAAAGCACACCTGTGGTGGGTGACAGGTGAAAAATGGGATTATTCTCTGTGTACAAGAAGCCTCCTGACTTCTGCCTCTGGGCCTCAGTGAGAAAGACTCTTCAGACCCACATAGAAGGGAGGAACTTACAAAAAGGGAAAAGGTGCTACTGATTCTTACAGCCCAGGGGCCTTGCACAGGCAAAATGGATTGCTTTGATGCTGGCAGCAGAACTAGATTTTTCTTTTGAGTCCCAGTCATTCATTTGAGTCTTTCATGAAAGAATAAAAAAATTCCAACACAAGAAATAACTTAGGAAAGGGAGTCATGGATACTTTGGCACATGGAAATGAATCTCAATAGATTTAAATTAATCAGCAATGGAGGGAGCTTCAAATCAGGATTCACAAGAACCTTTCTATATTGGGACTGAAAACTAGGATGTCTATAGCAAAAACCTTTCCTACACTAAAATATTAAAAACACAAGCTTTTCTATCATTCAGATACACTGGCCTACTTGCTGCTCCTCTATCTCTTCAGAATTTTGCCCGCCCTGTCCTTCATGCCTGGAATTCTACCTTTCCTGCTTCTTAGCTTTCCCAGCTTCCTTTGACACTTAGCTCAAATTCCACCTTTTTTTTTTTTTTTTTTTAAAGCCAACACCACCTGAATGATCTATGTAAAGAAGGAGCTGTTAGTCAGTGTTCATTATTGTGATACTTCCTGTCGTTGGCAGGAAAGTTGTGTGGACAGATAGAATGGAAATAGCATTGCATTTGGAGCCCATTGGATTCAAATACCAGCTTCATTTATTCCCTTTGTGACTGTGGACAAGTTAATGTGGCTTCTTTGGTCATCAGTTTCTTCTTCTGTAAAATGAGTAAGTTGGACTAGATGATCTTTAACGTTCTTTCCAGATCTAATACTTAATGATTTATGATTTCTAGATTCTATGATCTTTAGATCTTGAATGCATGAAGCCAAGTAACAACAATAATAAAATTATTATTATTACAATTATGTATATATGGAGGAGATCCAAATTAGTATGTTGCCCTATGATGCAATAATTTTCTTTTGAATGCTGCTTATAACCTGATTAAAAAGATGTCGATAAGTTGGGAACTTATAGGGGAAAAGTATTATTGGTATAATGTGGCAGGCAACATCAATGATCCTGTGAATTTGGTCCTTGAAAGCCTGAGTTCATGAAATAAGTTGATTAGATAGGTGGCACAGTGGATAGAATACTGGGCCTGGAGTCAGGAGAACTCATATTCCTGAGTTCAAATTTTTTTTTTAATTTAGAATTTTTTCCACAGTATATATGCATGAGTAATTTTTTTATAATATTATCCCTTGTATTCATTTTTTCCAAATTATTCCCCCCCTCCCTCCCCCCCCCCCAATGACAGGCAATCCCATACATTTTACATGTGTTACAATAAAACCTAGATACAATATATGTGTGTAAATACCATTTTCTTGTTGCACATTAAGTATTAGATTCTGAAGGTATAAGTAACCTGGGTAGATAGACAGTAGTGCTAACAATTTACATTCACTTCCCAGTGTTCCTTCTCTGGGTGTAGTTATTTCTGTTCATCATTGATCAACTGGAAGTGAGTTGGATCTTCTTTATGTTGAAGATATCCACTTCCATCAGAATACAACTTCATCCAACATTGAAGTGTACAGTGATCTTCTGGTTCTATTCATTTCACTCAGCATCAGTTGATTTAAGTCTCTCCAGGCCTCTCTGTATTCCTCCTGTTGGTCATTTCTTACAGAGCAATAGTATTCCATAACCTTCATATACCATAATTTACCCAACCATTCTCCAATTGATGGGCATCCATTCAATTTCCAGTTTCTAGCTACAACAAAAAGAGCTGCCACAAACATTTTGGCACATACAGGTCCCTTTCCGCTCTTTAGTATTTCTTTGGGATATAAGCCCAATAGCAGCAATGCTGGGTCAAAGGGTATGCACAGTTTGATAACTTTTTGGGCATAGTTCCAGATTGCTCTCCAGAATGGCTGGATTCTTTCACAACTCCACCAACAATGTATCAGTGTCCCAGTTTTCCCACATCCCCTCCAACATTCATCATTATTTGTTCCTGTCATCTTAGCCAATCTGACAGTTGTATAGTGGTATCTTCTGAGTTCAAATTTGGCCTCAAACACTTATTAGCTGTATGACCCTGAGAAAGTCACATAACCCTATTTGCTCCAGTTTCCTCATCTCTAAGATGAACTGCAGAAGGAAATAGCAAACCACTCTGGTATTTTTGCTAAGAAAATCCAAATAGGGTTATGAAGAGTTGGACACGACTGAAAAGCAAGTGAATGCCAAAAAGATAGCCAAAATGCTTTAAAGAGCTAATCTCTAAGAGCAAAAGAAATCCAATACTATAGTAAAATCCCTTCCTATCTTCAAGTACTCAAAATATGGGAATCTTTCCTGGCTACAGTGGCCTATTTGCTGTTCACTAGATGCAACACTTCCTCTCCTATTTCTAGATCTTTCCACGTATTGTCCCTATGCCTAGAATGCTTTCCTTCCTCACCTTCATCTCTCTTACAGTTTCTGTGATTTCCTTTAAATCTCAATAGGTAAAGAGAGGGAGAGAAAAAAATTTGGAACACAAAATTAAAAAACAATGTTAGGAAAAAACCAAGAAAGCAACCTGTTATCTAGAAGATCAAACAAACATTAAACAGTTTGCTATTAACATTAAAAAAAAAAGATAATTGCACTACACAATAGCTGGCACAATGCAAGTGCTTAATAAATGCTTGTAGCTGAATAACTTTCTGCCAGATCAGATGGAAATGGAAACCATGAGATATTTTGGAAAGGCATGTAAGAAAAATGACTTTAAATGATCAGAATATCTAATTCTCCATAAGGTACTTGGGATAAGAAACTAGTTCAATTTTATAAAGGAAAAATACAATTATAAGGAAAGTTGTCTTTCTAACATGCTGCCTTAAGATACTGTAGAAGGTACATATTTTTCTCATATTTTTTAGCTCTGTCTTTTTGCCCACAACTCCTTCACTTCTAGAAGCTGACATGGCCTCCTATTTCAGAGAAGATTTAAGCATGTAAAGGAAGTTCTCTTGCCTCCATTCCTCAAAACAGCATTATAGTGTGCTGACTTATTTGTCTGTAACCTTGAAGTCCTCTCTTTTCCTCACTTCTTACAGCCAGTTACTGCCAATTCTGTCAATTATTACAGTAGTATAGGCACTAATTCCACATACCTCATAATTCTGTTTTGGTAGCTTCCTAATAATACCTTCTCATCTCTACTGTCTTTACCTCATTTGAATCAGCCTTTATAAACTATTTAAATATTTTTTATGCATAGATTTGGTCATATATATCACTCCTTGACTTTGCTCACTTTTGTTTACCAACAAAACACTTAAGCTTTTTTCCTGACCTTTAAAGTCTTCCACAACTTTTTCAGAGTGACCTCATTTTATTTTTTCTAGAGTGTTCTCATACTATTATTCTCTTCACAGAAATCATTGTTTAGTGACCAGAGGTGGGGAACATCTGGCCTGTAAGCCAAAAAGGGCCTGCGAAATCATTTGCTAAGGCAACCACAGGTGATTATGAACTATGTACAACAACCTCCCATAACTAAAGTTCTGTAAATTGATAATCTTATATGATCTACTAATAATGTTATAAATAATCAAATGGCCCTTGCCAGAAAAAAAGGTTCCCCACTCCTTGTTTAGCCAAAATGAACTTCTTTCTATCCTCATGAACATGTTCTCCTGCCATTGCCTTAGCTAATGTTGTTTTCTATGACTAGAATGTCCACCTCCTCCTTCTTCACCTGTTGAATTTCTATCATATTTAAAGCTGAATTAAAGGCTATTTTCTTCAAGAAAATCCCCTGGATTCTTCCCAGCCCTAGTTGAGAATATTTCCATGCCATAAGCTTTATTCAGTACTTTATGCTTTTCTAAAGAGCTTATCAAATCAGTTTTATCATAATTATTTGTCTTTGTTATAATGTGCTAATATACAGTAAATTCCATAAGACCTTTGTACCTAAATATAACTCTCACTGCCTAGAATAGTACTTGGAACACAATAAAAATTTAATAATCACTGATTGAATTGACTTGATGATTTTGAAGTAGTCATTCATTTACTCAGCAAAGATTTATCGAATGTCTACTCTATACAAAGAAATGTGTTAAGAGCTGCTAGTTATCAGATAGAGGGATGCATTAGGTGATTCTGTGACATTTTTCATCTTATTCTATAAAAATACAAAGAAGCATGTCAACAAACACAAAGCTTGTACAAATTAGAAGTCATGAAATAAATCTTAGTGAAACTGGAGTAGAAAATCATATCAGAGGTATGTTACAGAAGTCAGAATATAATCAATGCCCAACCTAAACTTTCCCTTTCCTAAACTAGGACAATGGAATCTGGCATTCAATCTCCTGCACAGTTGACTTCATATGGCTTGTTTTAATAACTTGTTCAGGGTGCCTGATGCAAGTTATTAGGATTTTATTAAAAAAAAACAAACAAACAAGCAGAAAAGGTCTTACGCTCCTTGACTGAGAGATCAGCTTATTCAGTTCTTTATTCCAGGAAGATCTCAATGATTTAGTACAGATAATGAGTCTTTTCTCTTCTTAAAGTTCTGAGGGGAAAGGGGTAGTCAGAAATATTATAACCTCTTTCAGGAGTCCATATCACTGGGTCATTCTGATCGTTCAAATGTTCCTTTCCATGACTAGTTAAATTTCTTCCTGTTTTAGTTTAAATATTTATTTTCTTGTTTGGTCCATGAACAACACTAACACATAATAGTAACCATCAGTCATATTTATATAGTGTTTTAGTGTTGACTTCCTCATAAGAACCCGGTGTGGACTGTCAGTGTAGAGTGCTTGTGGGTATGTGTGCTTTTGGGGGGGGGGGTAGGTGAGGATTAATCAATATCTTAATCCACTTTATAAAATTATGGAAGATAAAGGACAACTAACATGGTCCTAAGATGCTGATGAAATCTTGGAATATAAGGAATATAAGTGATCAGGACTTAAACAAAGTATGAAGAAATGTTTCTTTTTTGTTAACCCTTCATAAAATGTGAAGAAGTTGTTCAATTGAATTTGATGGCTATGAGTCACAGATCAACACTGCCTTTATGGTCTTTAAAAAGAAAGATATACTTTCTGTGGCAGGAACTTTTAATTTTTTTTATATTTTGGATATCTTTGGTGAAACTTATGGAACCTTTCTTAGAATAATATTTAAATGCATAAAATAGAAACAGGGTTATAGAGGAAACCAATTATACTGAAATATAGTTAGCAACAAATTAGTAAAAAATTATCAAAATATTTTAAAAGTTCATAGATCCCAAATTAAGATCTCTTGCTCTACAAAAGCAATTGAGTCAGGAAATAACTATGAGGTGTATGCGCTCTAGTCATGCAGCATTCAGCAATGATGGTTTGGAATATAGCCACTCGCCCAGTGGCACCCAATATGCCTAGCAGAGAGTGAGTCAATCGAGAATTAGTCCTGGCAGTCAGGGGTTGAGCTGTGGAAAAGAGCAGGCCCACAGGGACCTATTGATTGACCTGCTTAATGAGATGCTACACTGAGGGGGAAATACTATGAGGACACCACAAAAAGCCAGAATATATCAGAGCCCTGTAGAATCACAGCAGTGAGTGACCTCAGCAACATTCCTTTCTAAGAATGTCTTCTAGCATTCTGTTGCTATGTGTCCACTCTTTCCACTAACATTGTACATATTTGTAGTAGTACATATAGCTTTTTTAATATTGTTTAGACCTTGACATTTCAACATATGTTTCTCTTTTGAGTTAATTCTATTATTATTATTTATCATCATCATTATTATTATTTATGGTGGTGGTGGTGGTAGTAGTAGTAATAATAAACTAATTTTAAGGCTGTGGACCTTGAATCTGGGGTAGGCTTTCCCTGAGAGATTCAATTATTACTTTGCTCTGGGAGGTGGATGGGTGGGTGAGATTTAGAGTAGCCAAGAGGGAATAACACATTATCAATGTATTACAGATGAGGAAATTAAAGTTTTAGAGATGTTCATAGATAAGCCTTGTCCAAAGTCCCATAGTTATTAGGTATCACAGTTAAGATTTGAATTCAGACCACTGATTTCAGATCCAAGATTGTTTCCACATCATTAAGTTGACTCTCTGAACTAACTAATTAACATATAGCATTAACTGATATATTCTTAATAACCATAACCAATTAATGACTTTAAATGGTGATGAACAACCTTCTGCATAATTGTTAAAAAACAATTAGGGTGATTATATCCTTATCTTTTCCTTTTCTATTTCCAAAATTTGCTGAGATTAATGCAATGTCCAGCTTTCATCCATCATAGTAGAAGAATAGGAAAGTTAAGATTTTTGGCTTTTAAGAGGTCCTCAAACCTTTTACCTCGTCCCTTGACATTTATTTTTCATACCTTTCCTTGCCTCCTCTTTAATGTTTCTTTTTTCTCATGAAGAAATTTATCTGAGTTTCTCTATATCCCTTTGAAAGTAACTTGATAAAAACTAAATCCAATACTCAATTAAAAAAATAAATTTACAAAGCAGCATTAGACCCTAGGTAAAATACGAAGTTTAACTAAGACAAAGTTCCTGCCCTCGTAGAGCTTATATTTGTTCATTATGTTAACATAATTTTAGAGCTGTGAGGAGATTTAAAAGTAATTTAGTTCAACTCCTTCATTCTACACATATGCAAAATTATGTCCAGGGAGACAAAGTGATTTGATCATAATCATTAAGTGAATCAGTGATATTGTCAGGACTAGAAATCAGAACTCCTGACTCATAGATTCATCCCATCACACGCGCTCTGTCACATTTTACAATATATTCCAGTATTGTGATTCGCCATTTGATAGGAGGAGCATCCCAGGGTCGAAGGAACCAATTCTAGTGAAGGTTCAAAACATAATGAAACATATTCTACATTTTTTCTTGGTTCTGACTGCAGTTTCATCATTATATTCAGATACAGATCACCTGGAACTGATAATCTCAATAGCCTTGAGCAATAAGAGTTTATATGATTTGTCTAGGGTTCTACAGCCAGAATGTGGCAGAGGAAGAAGGACATGAAAACAAGATTCCTTAATTATAGGGCAGCCATCTATACAGCCTCATTCTAATGACCAAATAAAAAGAAAATAGTTGTAGCTCAAAGATTTTTACTATATGTAAATAGTATATATTTATAAGGAATATTGGTGATGAACAAATTTATGGCCTCTTAGTATTTCTTGTCATTTTCAATTCTATTTTATAAAATATATAAAGAAGAAGGCAGTATAGTATAAAAGGGTCCAAATCACCTTTCTGATGATTATTACTCAGGTAATCATGGGTAAGTCACTCACTTATTTTCCCTGGGTTTCAATATCTCATTTGCAAAATGAGGAATCTGGAGAATACAGCCTCTGATATCCCTTTCAGATCTATATCTGTGATTCTCTCTTCACTCAGTCCCTTTGACAGGGTGTCCATGACACTGAGCTAGTTGCCACATTATCAACTCTTTGGTGAACATAGCTGCAAGCTTGACATATGAATCTCTAGTCTTCTTTCCCCATCCCTCCCTAGTCCACCACCCACTGGCACTTGAGGCAGCTGTCTTTTCAGATACCAGACAGCAACAGGGGGCAATCCACTCTGCCATCAGCAGGAAGGACTCAGTAGTGAGAGGACTCAGCTTTTGATGGCTTAGTTCTTCTTTTTTTGATCAAAGGAAAGATTTTCCCTACAGATTTTAAACTTCTGTTACACTCTTATTCAGGCATGAAAATTCTCCTGAGGGTCATCAGATGCCACTGGCTCCAGGTAGTTGACTCTTCCTTCCCCTTTAGACCCTGGCAGGATAAAAAAGCTTTCACAAACCTTTAAGTCCTCATCTTTGCATGGCAGTCACATTGCTTACGTGTGTGTTTGTAGATTTGGAGAGGGAAGTGAGAGTATTATTCCACTTCTACATCAAACAAGTTTTTGCAAAAGCCATTGCTCCTTCAGAGAGGTTGCACTTACAGCCAAATACAGAGATATGCTGGTGAGAAGCCAACACATAGAGAAAATTTCTCCCAGGCATGTAGAACTGATTCTTTATCTTGATTCTGAAAATTACACTGGATGACCTGAATAATACAATTCAAGTTCCAACACAAGCTTCATATAAGTTTGAAGCTGTCCTTCCTTGACTTTCTGCCCTTTGTCCTCACTACTTCATAGTAGTTTTAAATTTTAAAAAATTATAAGAAAATGTATCACCTGTCTGGCTTTCAAGTACATACGCTACACCCATATATATTTGCAATCCTCTTCTAGTGTCCAGTAAATATTTGTCATCAGGTCAGTTACTTCTTGATACTTCTCTCCACTCAAACTTCCCCCTTCCTCAAATTCCCTCATGTTCAAAACAAATTTCAAAGCCCCACTACTCCTTTCCATCAGTTGTTATGTACTCAGCAATAGCAAATTAGTTGGATTTAGTTTAAAAAAGTGACTGTGTTATTGCCCCTTCAAGAAATCATATCATAAATTTCAAAGGTAAAATATGTATTACTTTCTTCCTAGTGTGCAGACAATGGAGACTTGCTTGCATATTCTTCACAGATATACACACAATCTTTCTGTCTCTGTCTCTCTCTATCTCCCCCATACACGCACACACACACACACACACACACACACACACACACACAAAAATACACACATACATGCATACATATACACATACACATAAATGTATATGTATGTATCTATATGTATATATCTTTAAGCAAAACCTTTAGTAGTAGTGGAATACACTTCCAGGAGTACTTGGATTTAGAGCCAGGAGGAAGTGATTTCAAATTCAGTTCTGCTAGTTATTCTTGGACACTGAAGGATCAATCATCACAACAACAAGCAGTTGTCTGGGGGCTTTCTACTTGTGTGACTACAGGCAAGTATTAATCTTTTGGGCCTTTAGTTTCTTAATCTGTAAAATCAGGTGGTTGGATTTAGTTCCTAAGCCAAGTTGCATGGATCCCTTCCGGCTCCAATTATAAGAAACTTATGTGTTTATGAAAAGTCTTCTGTAAATCTGATTTTTATAAAGCAAATCATATTTTAAATGCTCAAGGGGAGGTGGTCATTTAAAGGAAAATTCTGAAAGCCTTTAAAAACTAAAATGAATTATTTTTCAGAGTGAGTAGTCCCTGTCTATTCAATAGATGCAATGGAAAGATGGTTGGGTTCAGACTTAGGGGAATGAGTTCATACTCAACTTCTACTTCTTGTTACCTCTGTGACACTGGGCATGCCATAATCTCTGTTGACTTCAATTTTCTCATCTGTGCAATAAAGGTGTTGAATTATATTAACTCTGAAACTCCTTCCAATTCTAAATCTTTGATTCTACAATTTTCTATATCATGAACTGTTTACATACTGAGGGAAATGATTACATCTCTTATATTAATAACCAATTATTCATTTAGGACTAAATTTCCCACCTTTTCTACTTTCTTATTCAGAAATCAGCTGCTGTAAATTTTTCAGGCAGCCTTTGAAGTACAAGATTAATAATGACAGGGGAAACTCAGATCTCTTCAAAAAGTTAAAGGAAATTTTAGTTTACATAAATTGATGGATTCTGACCCATTGTATTTTACTCAGACAGAGCTGGATAAAAGTGGATCCTCAATTTTGTCTAGATAAGGGCTTCTTAAACTTTTTCTACTTGTGACCTATTTTTGTCCAAAATTTTTTATACAACTAAAATATTCTAGACCCCTAGCCTACTATATACCATGATGCCTCTTTGAGGTTTATTTTCTTCTGGAAAATGAGAAAGATAGGTTAGATCAATTCTATGGTCTTCAGGCCATCCTATGTTATGAGTCCCAGCATTCATCACAGCTAATGTGTATAGAAGCACAAATCCTTTCTGTCTTTTCTATCAGAGCCAAAAGATAAAGTTGTATGGATAAATTTCTCCTGCAAGTATTGGTTTGTTTTTCTGTTTAATAGATACACCAGACTCTGGTTATTTCATGCCTTTTGAGCTAGAAGAAGACCACTTAATGCTTGAAAGGAAGGAAGTGATGGTACAGGAGAACACATAAAGTAGACTATGTGCTAATATTGTTTGACAATCTTGAAAGAAACTGCTGATTCCAGTTTTAAAGGATTATTTAATTTCTGAATTCAAGTAAATGATTTTTTTTCAGGGGGTGAGAAGTAATAACTAGTTATCTTCTATGCATGTTATTTGGTCATTTCAGTCATGTTTGACTTTTTATAGTCCAGTTTGGGATTTTCTTGGCACAAAGATATAGGAGTACTTTGCAATTTTTCCCTAACTCATTTTGCAGATGAGAAACTGAGGCAAACAGGGTGACTTGGTTTGGGTCACACAACTAATAACTGTCTGGGGCCAGATTTGAACTCATGAAGGTGAATCTGGTTCCAAGTTCAGTGATTTATCCACTGCACAATTTAGCTGCCCATGCAGGGAATTGAGTAAAAGAAAAAAAATCATTGCACATGAGGAAATTGATTGATATTTATGGCTAGGACAAGTAAGAGTAACTTACTGATATGCCCACTATAGAGAGTCCTATATTAGCCAGAAAGAATTTCATGCAGAAAACCAGAAAGCAGCATTTTAATTGACATTCTGCATCATTACTTCACCTTCAAGAAAATTCTCTTTAGTTTAAGGGCTGCCCAAAACTATCATATTAAGGAGACCTTGAGAAAACTACTGCCTATGCTCCTTGAAGTTATAGTTTTTCCTCTCCAGTTTTGAGAATGATAGGCAGCGGTAGTAGCCAAGTACCAAACTTCTGGAAAACATCAGAGAGAAAAGCTTCCAATCATTTCATTTCAAATACAAGTTTTCCTCCAGTGTTTTAGCAAAAGTGGACTGAAAAGAATTCTCTAGATAGATGTCATTCGAAGTTTCTTCTAAGATTCTGTGATTTTCTAATTCACTCTACCCTTTTCTGATTCCTTTTATATATTATTTCTTCTATAAAATTGTTATTACTTGACATGCTTCCAACCCAGACCCTGAGAGGAAACCCTATAACTGTTTCTGCAGGTGCTTTAGTTCCAACTCATTGGCTACAATAGCTATTGAAGAGACAGAAAAAGTTTCAGCCTCCAAGTCATTGATACTTTCAAATAGTTCAAAATCAGAAACAGATTTTATCAATTGAAACACCACTGCACTCTAAAGAACATGAAATGTTTATAATATTGTGCTAGCAAATTTTTAACAATTAATTATCTGGGGAAAATGTATTTATGACATACTTTTAAGTTTAATCTGCATTATTAAAATTTTCTTTATCACTTTCTTAAATCTAGACTATCCAGAAAATACATCAAGCCCTGATTTGTAACATTTGCCAACTTCTGAGTTACAAACATTTAGACTGAAAATTTTATTAGGTAAGTTCTGTAAATGTCAGTCAGGGCTGTGTCCGGCATATCACTGGACCTTTCTTGACTTGGAGTTGAAAGTTCTTGCCTGTGTTGTCTACCCCATTAGAATCTGAAATCCTTAATAATAGGTATTGAAAATCAGTGGCAGGACTGGTGGCTTCCAGAACTCTTAAGCTCACAATTACCAAAGATGACTTGGAAGGTCAGCAGAAGTGTTCTGTGGCATCAGGTTGAGAGCCCAGCAAACAGTCCCAGTGCAGGCAGAGGCAGCACAGTTCCAGCCCCAGTCCCAGTGCCAGCAAAGTAGTCCCTCTGAATTGGGCAGTGGCACTAGCAGTTTCCAGACCTCTGGGCCCAGAGACACCAAAAAATGACTGGGAAGATCAGCAGGAAAGATTTGTCAATACGTTGAGAGGACCTTGGAAAACCAGCATACCAGGAATGGCCATAGTCAGTAGTGTGGGTGGCAGCTTCCCAAGACTGAAGCTCACAGGAGGTCTTTTTACTAGCACTGAGGAAGTACTCTTGCTTTAGCACAATAGAATTTACAGCTACAAATAGACAAGGACATTTCTTGCAGTTCCAGGGCAGAAAAGAGCACTTGTGATGAGATCCCTTAGAAGGATCTCTGAAAGCAACTGCACAGAACCCCTAAACTTTGGGACATTGCACCCTCCACCCTGAAAACAGAACCCAACTTTAACAAAGAGTTAAAAACTTAGTAATAGGCTAGGAAAATGAGCAAATAACAAAAAAAGTTTCTGACCATAGAAAGTTACTATGGTGACAAAAAAGATCAAAATATACACTCGGAAGAATCTAACAAATTCAAAGTTTCTACATCCAAAGCCTCCAAGAAAAATAAGAATTGGTCTTAGGCCATGGAAAAGCTTAATAATAGGTACTGTCTTCCTTTTCTATTTGAACTTCCAGTACTTAGCACAAAGTTTTGCACAAGGTAAGTGCTTTCACATTTTTCGTTGATTGATTGATTCCATTATATATTCAATTTCAGTATTATTTTACTTCGCTTTGTCATTATTCTCAGGACAATTTACACATATACATGCATAGATACATATATATGTACACACATATTTCCTAAACTAAGGCTGGAAGTTCCTTATGAGGGCAAAAATTATTGTCGATCTATCATTGTCATCAATGATCCTAATAATAAAATATTAAGCACAGACTTTGCTTAAGGATGTTAGATAAACAGAGATTTAGTTTTGAAACAAAAGTTTTCTCTTTTTTGAAAATCCTCTATGTCACAGTAGGAGGAGGAAAGCAAAATTGCTATTTTTGTAGTAGATATTTCTATTGTTTCCCTGTCTTCTTTTACCCCAGAATTAGAGGCCAAGTAGTGCATAAAACAGAAAATGAAAATTTTTAATGAATAAAGTTGAAAAATAAGGGGAAAAGCAACAAGTTTAAAATGTAAAGGTAAGATATTTTAAAAATGTTACTTTTAGGACAACATTAGCCTATTTTAATTGGCCAATTAACATATTAAAAACTCTTCCCTGTATTATTAGATAATAGATTTAATATTGTAGTAAGCTTCTGAAACTTTTGATTTTCATTGTTTCATTTTTGTCTGATTCTTCAAGACCTCATTTGGGGCTTTCTTGGCAAAGATATTAGTGTGATTTGCCTTTTTCTTTTCCAGTTCATTTTAAGATGGGGAAACTAAGACAAACAGGGTTAAGTGACTTGCCCAAGATCACATAGCTAATAAGTTTCTGAGGCTGGATTTGAACTCAGGTCTTCCTGACTTCAGGCCTGGTTCTCTATCCGTTGCAAGTCTTTAAGGATTCACATTTCAAACAAAGTCAAAGAATGCCACCTAATACAGCATAAAATTTTTGTTCTATAAATAAGTGGCAGAGAAAGAGATGTTCTTGAAATCAGAAAGCCCTGGTTTAAGCTTGCCATTGGCAAGTACTGACTTTGTGAACCTGGGCCAGCAAGTCTCTTCACTTCTTACTGTACTAGAAAATTCTCTAAGGCTTTAAATTGCAAAGTAGATGTTGATCTGTAATGGTAAAGGGAACAGAGAGAGAGACATAGAGACAGAGAGACAGAGACAGACAGAGATAGACACACAGAGAGACATGTGTGTATATACATATACACGTCTCACAAGTCTGGACCACATAGACACATGTATATAGATGAATACACATTTATATGGCTCTTAGTGAATTGACCTATGCTCTAAGATTTTCTTGGACACTTGCTAGCCATGTGACTTTGATCAAGTAACCTCTTTGTGCATCATGTTCCTTGTATGGAACTGGATTAGATAGCCTCACTTCCTCTTAGGGATCCTGTTCCATATAAAAATGTAATAATAATACATCCTGGCTCCTTTTTTTCAGATGTCTGCATGTGTAATAATTGTTTATTAAATCAATAGTTCATTTAAAAGTGTTTGGTCTTCTGAGAATTTCTAAAGTTGTATTGCCTTCCTTTAGTCTCAGATTTTTCTTTATATTCATTAGTGGAAGCCATGCATAGCCTTTGGGTATGATTAATTCTAAATTAAGAAGTATTAATTATTGGAAATAGAGTCTATGTGTATATAGACAAAAACCCCTTGGGTGACACTCAACCTTTATGGACTTGTAATAGCCATTATTTGTAAGGTTTTGGGACCACCCTCCTCTCTCAACCCTTTCTCATTTCCTTAGGCTAGAGAATAGCAGTTACAATTTGTTTTATTCAGTTAAACTCTCATTTCCCCTCTTTTCAGTCCTTAGCAAATGCTATATACAACAAAAATATTTTTCAAGATGAAATTGAATTAAAATGAATTTTATTTTTAGAAATTTGTGACTCCCTTTATAAACAATAGAGCTGTCCTTAGGTATTGCAAAATCTGGACTGTCAAATGCCATTCCTGCCCTTCACTGAACTTGATGAGAATTCTAGAATGTAATCTAGCCCCTATTTGATAGCAGCCTTTTTTCATTTCTGGTTTCTTTCTTTACCAAATTGATGCCTAGACTCTTGCTACTCTATCATCAGGTTTAAGCAGATGGATTTTTGGAATTGCTGATTCCATCATCTTGCCTTGCCTCCACTAAATAAAACAGGCCTTGAATTGGGTCCATTTGCTTTGTGTGTGTTCCTTTATAAGACAGAGATGTTTATGGGACCAAGTTATAAGAAAAGTCAAGGGGAAATACATAACATCCTCGAGTTCTCTGGTACACTACCCTCATGCTGAGCAATTCTCTTATTTTTTTGGAATTGGTAACAAACTGCAGAAATTTCCAGGAGTCAAAGCACTATTAAATGAACTATTAACTTCATATGTTTATATTCATATTTATTTACTGAGAAGGAGCTGGTATATGTTATTTATGCTTCCTTATGGGATAGAGCTTTTGCAATATACTTGTATGCTTAAATACTCATGTGGACCTGTGATTTTATCTATGTGAATATTTTTTTCATTGATATATTATAACATTAATTAATGATAGAATTAATTAGCATTTTAAGGCTTCAAAAACACTTTACAAATATTATCTCATTTTTATCCTCACTACAACCCTGTGCAGGAGGTACTATTATTATTCTCATTTTACAGATGAAGAAACTGAAGGATGCATAAATTAAGGGAGTTGCATAGAGTCACAAAGCTATTAAATATCTGAGGACAGATTTGAATTTAGGTGCTCCTAACTCCAGGTCCAATGTTCTCTCCATTATTCCACCCAGCTACCTACAATGCAATGATCACAGTCCAGCCATATCTTATCACTATATAGTACTTCTTCAGAGCTTTTTAAAGTATTTTAAATAGAAGATGTACTATAGATCTACCTCTTGTTAGTTTTAACATTTTCTGGTATGTTACTACAATATTTACTATAATATTACCACAGTCCATCTACTATCTTTTACTTTTATTACATTGTTGATTAATCTCTCCTACTAATATATATTTTGATAATAATGATTATGCCATTTTCATAAAAAAGTCATTGTTGGATTATGGTACAGATTTCTTATACCTATTATATATGTGTGTGTGTATATTTCTATTTCCTTTCTGGTCACTTGCTACAATAATTCTTTAATCAAGAAATCAATCATTTTTATATATCATGTATTTATATATCATGTATCTTTTTCTGTCAGACACTGTGCAAATGCTGAGATACAAAGAAAGAAATATTGTCCTAACATTAAAGAAGTTTGGAGTTGGGGAGAGGCAGCTAGGGAGGAATATTTAATGAAATTATTGTTCATCCTTTGTTTTCAAAGAGGACCAAAGGACTTTCCTGACTGATTCTGGGTAAGTTACTTACTTCTCTGTGCCTCTGTTTCCTCATTTGTAAAATGGAACTAATAGCACTGATCTCACAATGAGGATCAAATGAGTTAACATATGTAAAACAGATTGCAAACTTCAAAATACTATATGTAAAGGGTTTTAAATGCCAAACAGCAGAATTTACACAATCCTGAAAGCAATGGGATGCCCCTGGAGCTTACTGAACTGGAAAAGGAGTTTTCTGTGTGTGACATGATTAAATTTGTGCTTTTTAGGAAAATCACTTGGTCAGCTAAGTGAAGGATGAATTGGAGTGGGAAGATTTCTTTTGAGATTACCTACCTTTTACTAATGCTATAAATATCTTTTATGTATGTAGTTATTTGCATGTTGTCTTCTTTATTATAATCTGTGCCCCTTGAGGTTAAGAACTGTTTCTGCCTTTCTCTGTATCTGTCTGGCATATGGTAATTAATAAATCCTTGTTGACTGATTAAAGAGATCTGGAAAAGGGAGAAAGATTAGAAGGCTAGTGCAATGGTCCAAGAGAGAGAAGATAAAAGTTTGAACCAGTTGACATATAGGAAAGATGTGGTGGGTAGCAGAAAAAGCTTAAGTAATTCCATTATCTGCAGTTCCTCTGCCTTACCCCTGACCTTACTTTATATTGTAGCCCTCACCCTATCTTCGACCTTCCTTTCTGCTGAAACAGCAAGGGCAGATCTATGTACCATGGCGGGTTTACAAGAGATAGTTAATGGGAAGAACCTTTCCTGTTACTAGCCCCAGCAATGGGCTTTTTCTAATTAAAATTCTTATAAATCTCCAATTCCCACCCCGGAAGCTCCCAACAAAAAGCTCTATCCAATTTTAAGGTTACCCCATATCTAATTCACCTTCTGCCTAAATTGAAGCCTATTTTAGCTTTGTCCTTTTGGTCCTTTAAAAATTCTCTTCCCCTGCTGGTAGAGCTCCCTTGCTGGTAAACTCAATAAACACTCACTGATGCCTAAAATTTTGATTTGGGTTTGGTTTTAGTTCTGGTTCTGATATGTTTCAGTTCTGACAATTTTAGCCACAATGTTGAGAATACTGAAACAAGATTTGATTTCAGACTGAATATATAGAATGCATCATTAAAAATAATATCAAAGTTGTAAGCCTTGATGACTGGTAAGAAAAAAAGCAGTACTTGATACTGCTGTGATAAAATAGGGAAGAGGGGAAGATTTGGAGAGAAAGATATTGAGTTCCATTTTGGACATGTTTACTTTGAGATATATATAGGACATCAAGTTCAAAGGATCCAAAAGCATTCTTCTGAATCATTCCTGCATTCTTTCCCAAGGGAAACTCCTTTTATTCAACTATGAATCCTCTCATGAACATTTAAAATTCCCACCCGAGGAATATACACTGTCAGATTATCTCAGATGGCATTCATTTTGTTATGTAAATGTATATTCTGAAGTGGGTAGTTAGCTGGTATGGTGAATAAGACCACTAGCTCAGATTTCAAATATGACTTTAGATACTTACTGGTTGTGTGATTTTGAGCAAGTCACTTAATTCCTTCCTGCACTAAAAAAATGGAGAAGAAAATGATTCTAGTCTCCTTACTAAGAAAATCCCATGGACAATTGTTTATGGGGTCATGAAGAGTCAGATATAACTCAACAACTCTGAATTTGTCCAGTATAGGGCTGAAATAGAAGCATCTAAATGTCAAAATCCATTCATAAAATTGATTCTGCTGGGGAAGTTGCATTAGTTTGTAAATTTATAGGCATAATTTAGTCTTCAGACTCTAGACACACGCACATTTACTATTATAGAATTTTAAGATCAGGAACAGATTGGATTTATCACATCTGAAGATGAACTTTATAGATTTTTTTAGGTTCTTTTGGATGAACTCTCTTGTAACATGGGCCCTAATTTATTTCATTATTTTTTCATTTTGAAATGCTATCCTTACTTTGGACCTGCTTTCTTGGATTCTTTATTTCTAAAATTGAGCCATTGTCATAAAATATCAGGGAAGAATACCTGAGAAACTAGAAATCACTACATATATAATATCAAGGACAGGATTTGATAGAGATCAACAGGCTTTTAAGTTCACTGTATTTTAGTCTATTAGCTTCTCATTTTTTCCAAGCTTTTTCAAGTTGTTGCATCAAACACCAAAATAACCCCAAGTTCCTTTTAAATGTTTACCGATGCATTTTGATTTATATTTTAAAATATTTGTTAACTTAAAGATGTCTTTAAAAAAAAACTGAAGCCTTTGGTCAAAGGAACACAGTTTCAACTTTTAAATGCAAATCAACAATGCAATCTATATAAATTTATATATATATATATGTGCATATATATACATATATATATAAATTCAAAATAATTCAATCTATATATATTCATTTTAGAAATAGCTTTTCAGTAATCCTGGAGATCCATCCTGCAAAATGAAGTATACGTCTAGAACAATATATCATATTGGTCTAAAGAAGCTGACACAACTTCTCATATTGTGCCTAGTGTAGTATCATTGATTTAGGAAAAATCTGATTCATCAAGTATAAATTTTGTGAGCTGTACAGAGAGGGAAATCACATCAGAGCCAATTTTTCTTTTTTTTAGCTCACATCAGAACATAGTGGTGAATTTAAGTATTCAGAATGTTAGAAAGCATCACAAGGAACTAGAGAATTCATTACCTCTTAGCTGCTGAAAACAGGAGGTGCTGTTGTCTGCCTCCAGTGGGTACCTCAGGACCCCATTGCTGGGCTTGGGCCTTTCGTAGTCTCTTTCAGGGAGCATGGCTTGCTCGCTCTCCACTGTGGGATCTGGGTGAGGGGACAGGGACTGTGGAAACCCAAACATCAAGAGAGAGGAGAAGAAGAGTAAGGCACCACAGAGCAGGAAGCCTACCCACCAGGCACCGATCCAGCGGGGGTCATCTGGGGTGATCTCCAGGACACCTGCAATGGCAAGATCACATCTTAGCTACTTTGTCCATAGAGGGGTCTTCCAGGTCTTTAAAGATGGGCACTGCACATTTCAGCATGGAATATCTGAATTTTTCTCTTTACAACCTGTATGGAATTCCACAGTGAGATGATTTTGGAAATGGACTGTCTCTTAGGACACTCATCATTCCATATCAGTGTGAAAACATCAGTGTTTTCTATCGCCGAAGACTGAGCCTTTTTTTCATTGCTCTCTGACTTTGTCTCTCCTCTTTTGGAATAGAGGGATATGGGGTGGAAAAGAATGGCAAAGAGGGAGATAACATTTATAAAACAACCAAGTACTGACTGGCTAGTGAACATATAAGATATATGCAAAACAAGCAAACAATATTTTACCTTTTATTTCATCTACAATTTATGGTGCTCTTCATTCCCCTCATTCCCCAAAGTATCTAAAGTATAAGATGCTTGTTGTCTCCAATTCAATCCAAAATTTATATATGCTCAATAAAGCCACTATTTTTTCTTTTTTTTAATTAAAGCTTTTTATTTTCAAAACATATGCATAGATAATTTTCAACATTCATCCTTGCAAAACCTTGTGTTCCAAACTTTTTCCCTCCCTTTCCCCCATTCCTCCCCTAAAGGGAAGTAGTCCATTATATGTTAAACATGTGTAATTCTTCTATACATATTTCCACAATTATCATGCTGCCCAGGAAAAATCAGATCAAAAGAGGAAAAAAAATGAGAAAGGAAACAAAATGCAAGCAAACAACAACAAAAAAGTGAAAATATTATGTTGTGGTCCACACTCCCACAGTCCAGTCTCTAGGTGCAGATGGCTCTCTTCATCACAAGAGTAAGGCCACTATTTTCAAGTTGACATTTGGCATGTTAATTCAAATTTTGGTTGGTACTCTGGGGTATACAGTTTTAAACCATCTTATATAATAGCCCCTTGCAAACCAACTCAGATATATTCAGGATAGAGTTTGGTTTTCCTGAAGTGTCTCGTATGTAGTGGGTACTCACTAAATGTTTGTTAACTTTGAATAAATAAATGAATGGTTATTCTTTGGGCCACCAGGGAAAACAATATCATAATAAACTATATAAAACAAACTAAATTTGTGGATATTTCTACAGCTTTAAAATGTATCACCATTTTGCAAATATATGCTTCTTGTTTGATGACTCCATGACCAAACAGAAAAAGAGCCCAGGAAATAGTTCCATGTCACCTTGGAACTAAGAGCTCTAAAGATCTATGACCCAATGTATTAATAGAACTTAGAGACAAGGCTCTTTCTAACCATTGCTGACTCATTATAGGACATTGGGTGAGCAACTGTGATTCTTGTGTTCTGCCTATGAAATGACACAATTGACTCTTCCAAGAGGATGTTGGTGGCTGGTAGTCAGCGTTTGGAAGTATAAATGCAGCAGAAATTATGACTGCCTTCACACAGGGATCAAATCAAATGTTATCCAGTGTCATTGGTGCTAATGTGAATTTCTGTATTCGGACTGATAAAGGACACAATTTAGGAAATTCATGATAGAAGCATCACTAAACTGAAACTAACTCTGAACTGGTAGGGGAAAAAAAAACACATACATGCAAACCAAAAAGGAGCAAAATTGCCTCAGGTAGCTGAGCAGGGATGTTTTCCCCAGTCATTTACTCTGTTTCTTCACCTGCTGCAAAGCGATAAATGAAAACAAAAAGAGGTAAAAGGCGCGGTTGTATTTTTCTCTGTTGTCTGTATTCTCCATAAATGGGAAATAGGAGAGCTGGCAGATGTGAATGAGAAAAGAGAAACCCGGGCAGTTATTTTGGGGGACCCAAATTAGTAACACATTAGAAGTCGTGTTTTCCTTAGAAACATAACAATGTCTGCTCTCTGTATGTGAGAAAATATCCCGCAGATTTAAAGGAAATGTTTCTGTGAATTTGTCAACTCGTTTCTGGTTGAATTTAGTATGTGTGTAGAATAGTATAGCATCACATTTGTTTATAATTTGTGAGTCTCCAGACAGAACTAAATGAACCTAAATAGGTATCTTCTGAGAAAACTGGGAAAGGTGTCTGAAGGCATGAGGAGATAGAGCTTTTAATGGTCCAAGGAGATTTAATTGACTATTTGGGGGAAGTCAAAGTTTCCCCCCTCCTTTCCATATTCATTACCTAGTACATTGTGAGAGTAAGAGAAAATGCAAAAAAGGAAACCAAACAAGGAAGCTATATATGATGCTTTACAATTATTGAAATTGATTTTAATCATTTTGAAATGACCATAACTAGAATTAAGCTTTTTCCAGATAGTTGGTTTCTATCACCTTTAGTCCAAGGTAAGTCTTTAGACAAAGCGATGAATTGTGAAACATTGAAACTGGGTACTGGGAGAATCTGGAGAATCTTAGTGGCACTATTACCATGGATGGGTATCCAATGATAAACAATCAAATCAAATTTGGTAATTAATCAAATCAAATCAAAATCAAATTTCGATTTGAAGTTGTAAAAACCTGAGTTCCCATGAGTTCTGACTTTTTCATTTACTATGTATGTACAGGCAAGTACTTCTTTCCTATGGGTCTGAGTTTCCACATCAGTCAAGTGATGATGATGATGATGATGATGCCTTGACTACCTTGGAATCCTTTGAATCTGTTGATTACTCTTGTCTCCGTGATTCTCTCTTTATAGATTTCTGTGGCACCATTCTCTCCCACTTTTCCTATCTCTTGGACCACTCTTTCTTTATGTCCTTTACTGGATTTCATTTAGGTTACAATGTCCTCTGAGATTTTATCCTGGACTTCCTTCTCTTCGCCCTCTGTTATTTTTCTTTGTGATCTTATCAGCCCTCATGAATTCAGTTATCACCCACTATACTGTTGATGCTCAGATATATTTATCTGGCCCTAATTTTTCTTCTAACCTTTAGGTTCATATTTCTAACAGCCCAATGGACATCTTGAACTGGATGTCTTATAGACATTTCTAATTCAGCATGTGCAAAACTGAACTCATTATTTTTACCCCAACCTTCCTGTTTTTATGAATGGTAGCACCATTCTGCATGTCTCAAAACCTAGATGTTCAAATCTTTACTCTCTCTCATCTCCCATAGTCAGTCAAATTGCTAAATCCTGTCAATCCTACCTTTATAATATCTTTCTTAAATGGTTCCTTCTTTTTTCTAATACTGTCACCATCCTGGTTCAGGTTATCATTATATCATTCTAAGACTATTACAATAATTCCCTATCTGGTCTCCCTGCTTCACTATATCTCCACTCCAATCTGTTTTCCAATCAACTCTCAGATTGCTTTTCCTAAAGCGCTGATTTGATCATGTCATTCCCTATTCAAGGAAGTTCATTAGCTTTTCATTACTTCCAGCATAAAATACAAAACCAACAGATCCTATTCCCCCTTCCAAGTGCTCTGAGATATAGGGACACTGATCTTCTTGTTATTTTTAACATGACATGTCATCACTTAAATCCATGCATTTTTTTCTGGTTGCCCTCCATGGTATTCCTCTTGGAATTTTCTTTAACTTCATCCCCTGAATTTCCTAGATTCCTTTAAGTTTCAGTCAGAATGTGATCTTATACAAGAAGTCTTCCCCAATATTTCCTAATGTTAGTACCTTATTGATTATCTACACTTTATCCTGTTTGCATCTTGTTTGTCCATTCACAGGCATAGGTTTCACACACAACACACTTATTTGTATGTGGTCTCCATTAGATCAGGTTCTATTTTTGCTTATATTTGCATCCCTAGTACTTAGCAGAGTGCCTGGAGGCACATAAAAACACCTATTGACTGACCTTAACATGATGGCCATTGTGCCAGAACACTTTGTAAAATGTAAAATACTATAAAAGTATAAGTTATTAGCAATAAAGATCTAGGTGACCTCTTTAGCTCCCTCCCAACCCTATTATTCTAAAATTCTATAATAAACTGCTTGAATTAAAAATAAAAAACAAAGCCTTTTCCTGGTAAGGTTGTGATAAAAAGGACATGAGATTCGTACTTTTAAACCAATGGCCTGTTTTATTTATTGCAAAATGTAGAACTACCAAGAGATATGAAAGGCAATATGATATAACAGAAAGAGCCTTGAACTTGAAAGTCAGGAGACCCAAATTCATATCTTAGCTCCCACATAGACAAGTTATACACATAACCTTAAGCAAGTTCTTTGACACCTCTGTGACTAAGGTTTCTTGTCTGAAAGACGGAAATAATAATACTTTCATTGCATCTTTCATTGAGCTACTCCCAGGAAGGGGCCGCAAAACTAGTGGTGTGTTGGCACTAGGTTGATCAGGATCAAGAGAGCCAATTGTTAAAATTTACAGTATGGGCAAATGCTTCAAATCAAGGTTTGATTTATTTTATTAATTTTCTAGATTTAAGAAAATAATGGATAAGATATTAATAATGCAGATTAGGCTTAAAAGTATGTAATTTATGCATTTTCCCCCAAAGAATCAGTAGTTTAAAACATTTACAAGAACACCCTTGCTAGGAGTTGACTCCAGCCTTGCTTAAAGAAATATGTGGTAAAATATGATAATCACCTTTCATGGTGGAGCAGAGAAAGATCTCACTTAGCCCATGTCATTACTTTAAAATGTTAAGGATTCATATTTCATAGGCAGAGGATTGTATTGGGTCAGTGTTGTTTACAAGTTGCTGACTGTGATGTTCCTGATTAGCTGGTTGTTTAGAAGGTCACACTCTTAAGTTGAATCCTTTACTTCCTACAATGAGATTTTCTCACCTTTTGTGTCCTCTGGAATGGATAATAATAATTGGCATTTATGTAGCACTCTTAGGTGCAAAACTTTTTATAAGTATTATCTCATTTTATCTTGACAACAACCTTGGAAGGCAAAATTGATTATTATCCCCAATTTACAGATGAGGAAACTAAGGAAGCAGAGTTAAGTGACTTGCCAAATATCACAAACTATTAAGTGTGTGAAGCCAGCTTTGACTCAAGTCTTTCTGCCTAGATCTGGAGCCACCAAACTGAGAGTTCATTGTTACCTACTGAGAAACAATATTTTAAAGGACATGTCTTACTGACATAGGGTCCTTTGGAATGATCCTATATTTTACTATTATTTATCCAAATAGTCTATACTTTTCTTATTAACTCACTATCCCAGGCTATAGCAGCTCTTTTCAGCCTTTTCATCTTTTTGTTCACAAACTCTTCCCCATTCTATTGGCTGCTTAATATTTTGCAGAAAAAAATGAAGCCAATTGTTATGAACTCCTTTTCCTTCCTTTCTCACCTCACATGATGAGCTGGTCTTACTTCTTATGAAATCTAATCCCTCTATTTGTTCAGGTAATTTCATAGTACTCTGTCTACAGCAACAGATTGCCCATTCTGTCATCCCTACTCTTTTGCTTATTTTCAGTCCTTCCTTGTCTACTGGTTCTTCCTATTGCCTGCAAACATGTTCATGTCTCCCCTATTCTGAAAAAACAAAACAAAACAAAACAAAAAACACCAAAAAACCAAAATACAAAACAAAACACCTTCACCTGATAATCCCATCCCCACTATCATCCTATATGTCTTCCGACTTTTGAAGCTAAAGTCTTCAAAAAGTCTGTTAACAACAGGTATCTCTACTTTTTCTCCTCTTAATCTCTTCTTAAGATCTTGCAGTTTGTATCTGACATTATCATACCATTGATATTGCTTTTTCCAATGTCATCAATGATGTCTGCTTCAAGTCTCGTTCTCTATCCACTAAAGTGATTTTTCTAATGAGCAGATCATAGTATGTCATCCTCTACTCCACAAATTCCAGTGGCTTTCTATTGCCTCTAAAAGACAAAATGCTCTGTCTGGCCTTCCAACCCCTTCATAACCTAATCCTTTCCTACTTCTAGTCTTCTGGCCTTTTGTCTGGGACATTCCATTTCTTCACTCTTTTCATTTTCTTTGGCTATCTTCCATTCCTGGAATATTCTTCTGCTTTATTTGCTGACCTTCTTGGTTTCTTTTAAGTCCCAACTAAAATCCCACTTTTTTGCAGGAAGCCTTCTTCAGTCCCTATTAATTACCTCCTATTTACTATGCATATAGTCTGCTTTGTATATATTGGTTTGAATGTGTCTCCTATTAGCTTTAAGCTCATGGAGGACAGGAACTGTCTGGTTCTAAATTGCCAACTGCCTAGTGGATATCTCCATGTATCTGCCCCATTGTCCCTACATTTAACATGTTCAGAACAGACCTCATTATCTTTTTTCCCTAAATCTATAGTTCCTTCATAATTTCTTTATTTCTTTAAAGGGCATGGCCATCCTTCTGATTATTAAGGTTCACAACCATACAATCATCCTTGATTCTTCACTTATACTCACCCATATGTAATTGCAAATATTTTTTATTCTACTTTTCAAACATCTCTTGAATCTGTAGCCTTTTCTCTACTCATGGAGAAATCACCCTAGCTCTTGCTGAGACTAATTAAAAGCCTAATTGTCCTGTCTGTTTTTAATCTTTTGATTTTCTAATGCTCCTGTCACAAAGCTGTGAACATGACATTCTTAGCATAGATCTGATCATGTCACTCCCCTGCTCAAAAAACTTTAAAGGCTCCTTATTGACTCTAGGATAAAATAAAAAAGCAATTCTATGGCTCAGTGAATAGAGTGCTGAACTGGGAGTCAAGAGATTCTGAGTCTGAATCCAGACTTAGATACTTTCTAGTTATGTGATCTTGGGAAAGTCACTTGATCCTGTGTGCTTCGGTTTCCTTTTCTGTAAAATGATCTGGAGAGGGAAATGGTGGCAAACTTCTCCAGTATTTTTGCCAAGAAAATACCAGATGGGGTCAGAAAGAGTCAGACACAACTAAACAATAAAATACAAAAAAAAATTCCTTTGGCACTTAAATCCCTTCATAAGCTGGCTGTAGCCTGTCTTTCAAGGTTCATTGCTCTATCTCACATATTATATGTTCCAAGCCAAGATGCTTAGTAGCTGTTCCCAGTAAATGACATTCTACTGAGTGCATACATGCCTTTGCCTGGGTTGTTTCCTCTATTGGAAATTCTTTTCCTTACCTCTGATTTTTGGAATCCCGAGTTTTCTTTGAGGCTAGTTATTACATAAAACTTCTGATCCTCCACCCAGTTTGTTAACAATCCTACACCTATAAATTACTTTGTATATACCTAGCTATACATCTTATTCACCCTAATAGAACATAAACTGCCTGAGTGGATTGTTCATTTTTTGCCACTGGTTCTTCACATAGTATAGTGGGCACGAAATACATGCTTATTAAATTTAATTGAATTGGCTTTGTTGTCTATGGATTTTTTGTTATATTTTCATTCACCTACTAGACTATGAGGCTTCAGTTTTTTGGACTTGAAAAAGCAAAATAAAACTGGGAACTGCAATGTATCCAATTTAACCTCCATCAACCAAACAACCAATCTGGAGACTTGAGAGTCTCTATGAGAAGGGCAGATGGCAGGTGAATTGGGAACATTTGCTTTCTTGCTCTCTCATTGATGAATTTAGTCATCAAATTGAACTAGAGTGTGAATGATACAGAAAACTCTCCAGGTAATTTTTTTTCTCTGCCAGGTCATTTACCTATTTGTCTAATGAGCTTGGCAATGCTTTTGCAATGGACTATAAATTTTTTTAAATAAGTGGATTACAAGCCTAATTAGAAAACAGAGATGGTCTTATTTTAAGGAGGAAGAAAAGGGGAGGAGAAAAAGATATAGGTTCAAGATCCTGATTGCCAAATTAATTCATCCAAGAGAAGCAAATTCTGCAGTAGTAGCCACTTCTGGGAATGAAAGAAAGAGAAGTTGATCTCAATGACCTTCTTTACGCAGCAAATAGTCAACCATATATTGTACCAGCTGCTGATTTCATGCATCCTTATGTGCCAGGTCAGGTTGAACACATTACAACAATTCTGCATGGACAAAATGAAGGGGAGAGGTCACCGAGGTAAGGTGGAGAAAATGCAGCCTTTTGGCTAATCAAATTCAAGAAAGTATGTTAGATTGAGATAGTTTTTAGCTCAAGAGACTGAAAACAATGATTATGATGTCATTATTATTGTCTATTCTAACAACAATAATATTTATATTATTTAGTATTAATACTTCTGTCAGTGATCACAAAAACAAATCCACAATTATCTTAAAATTTATAAACTACTATTCAGAAGCATGTGACTCCCAAAATCGTCCTCATTAACCACACCCTCTGCAGGCCTAGGTTTTAAGGAAATGTAAAATAAGTCTCTACACATTTCATGGTGCTGTTACAATTCCATAATCCTTATAGTTTTCATTTTATAGGACACATCTGTTGGCTACCCCCAAGGAAGAGCTCTGCCTTAAGAACAAAGGGGTGTGATGGTATCAGGATAAGAGTTGGGAAAACTCATAAATATACAGCCAACATTTAGCGAGAGGCAGAAAACAAATGTGCAGTGAGTGACAAAGAAAATGAATTGCTGAAATCCAAAGAATGTTACACTATATACTAGAGAATACATTATTTTCTTTCGCCCTCTAATGGCAGATGGTGGCAACTAACCTTTGTTGTCACACCCATAATGCTGAAAACCCACATCTAGAATCTGTCTCTTTTTATTTTATTTTTGTCTCTGACTTATTAGTGGTGGAGATGGGTCTGAAATTCAGTTTTTCAGGATCCCAGTCTTTCTTCTATTCCATTACATTGCACCACCTTTCCAGTGCCTCTGCCTGAAAAAATGAGTAGAACAAACCATAGATTGCTGCTGACTCCATACCCTGATACGTGAATCTCTCTGTGCCTCAGTTTCTCCATATGTAAAATGGAGAAGTTGGACCAGCTAGTCTCTAAGATCTCTCTCAGTTCTTAATTCTAGGATACATTGCCATTTGTGCTTTTCATTCAGTGGAATTATTATTTGTGTTTAAAGAGGCAAATAGAGTTTCTTTATTTGGGACCTCTTTTATAATGTTCTTTATTTTCCCATTACTCTAGGTTATTTTTTTTTTGTCTTCATCATTACTCTTACCTAATTGCTCCTTTTGAGGTTGTGTCAGTGATTTCAGATATTTAAAAATAATCTTTTCCTTTGAAGCACACTAGAGTGTGCAGTGAAGTCCTGCAGCACACTAGAAAGCAGTCTTGGAGGTCAAAGGTTATAAATTCAGATTCATATCCAAATTATCTATTACTTATTGTATTTGTGTCTAACTTCTTTGAATCCTGTTTGTAAATGGAAAAGATTAGACTTTATAAATGACCTATAAGTTTCCTTCTAGCTCTGATTGTATGATCACTAATAAAACTATTCTTGTCATCCTGATTAATTTTTTTTCCTAGTTAGTTATAAATAGGGTTAAATGTGTTGGGCAGATGCTAGAAAACAATCTCATTCAATTACCTGGTAACAGATATGTGAACTTTAAATAAAGAATGATGAACAAGACTTTTTTCAACTCAGAAATCTGGGACATCATTAACTCTAAGTAAATATAGCAATGGGATTAATGGAGTGAATCAGAGAGTGACTTGATTGGATTTAAAATTACATTTGCTTCTTTTTGGTTGAATTAGTAAATTTAGCACTATTGAAAAGATGATGGATCGAGAACCCAGGAGGCCTCAAGTTCTGTATTGATCTTTTCTACAAAAGAGATTGACATTAGCAGAAGGGATCTGCAAAAGTATCTCTTATTTTGTTTTTAGAGATTCTAATGATGAATGAAATGGAAATCACTTTAGGGATGAACTTTGGTTCCTTGCTTAAGAGCACCAGAATAAAGGGTTTGGGTTGGAATAATTCTGAGATATATCTATTAAATATCTAATGAAAAGCCTTAGAAATACTCACAACTTACTTGGTAGCAGCAATGGAGCTATAGCTAGAAATGGAAAAGAATTCAGCTCCTTCCCTAGGGCTTTCCCTGCCCCCAAATAATTCTCCTGTGGATGCTAGGGCCCTGATGAAAAAAGTCAATAGTTTCAAAAAAATCTGAAATAGTGCCTTGCAAATTATCTAAAGAGCTGAAGAAGGCAATAAAAAGGTACTGTTATAGCTCATAATGGTTAAGCCCTCAATGCTGGGTAACATGTAAATCTACAAATATATAGTCATATCACTGAACTAGAACTGATTATTGATTTGCATCTAGCCACTGCCTTGGTAGAGGAATGAGAAGAGACAGACATTTTGTAGCAGAAGTAAAGGAAGGGAATATATGGCTGAATTTGTGGAATTCTCTTATTTCATAGATAGATTTAATGTTCAAAGTAAAGTATACAAAATTTGAAATACACAAATCTTAATAGAGATCAAAGACTATCATTTATGGAAAAATGTCTGTAGATGGATAGGACTGCTTTCAACTAGAAATTTAGAGAAAAGACATTTTTCTTACTTGTGTCAATAAAGACAGCATCCACGTAAATTTTGGTACAGAAGGAACCCAGGATGAATCCGCAGGCTGGTCCAAAAACCAACATTGTGAAAAGGATCCCTGAAAAATGTAAAAAAAAAATTACAAACATTAAGATTTTTAATTTTTTTACTTTATTAATTTCTATTGTTTTTATATCACGTCTATTTCTGAATTTATTCTTCCTTCTCCTCTGCCTAACAAGCTATTCTAGATAACAAAGATTATTAAAAAAAAAGTAATAAAAAAGTTCAATCAGCCCATAGAATCATTCACCATGATGGAAAATAGATACAGTATATCAAACCATATTCCTATACCTTTACAAAGAAGAGAAAGTAGTACACTTTTATAAATTTTTCTCAAGATCCAATTTTGGACATTTTAATTATATATTCTTCAGATTCAAATAATGATTAGATTTTAAAGAACAGGAAAACTGTTTAGTTCTAATCAGCAATGTGGCTTGGTTATACAAATATTAGAAATTGAGTTCAATTAACAATTTATTCCTGAAAAAAACACATGGATTGAGATTTCAAGTTCTTTATTGATCTACAGAATAAATTACCAAAGCAAAGAGAACTTGTAAGATTCTCTGATTTTGCTTTCAGAGACTGTGCTAATAAAGACAAACAGCCTCTCAGCTTAGATTAAGAAAATTTTAGATTTGGAATTCACTTCAGAGATCAGCTTTGATAGAAGTGTTATGGTAAATGTTTTATAACATATAGAAAAATATTCAAAACCTACTTTTAAATTCAATCTGTGTTATTAAAAATTTTTCCCATCATTTTCTTAAGTCTAGACAATAAACAAAGCAATAAGTCAAGCCTTGATTAATAGCACTTGCTCATTTCCAAGTAATAATGAACACTTAGGAGCTGGTACCAAGTGACTCCAAAATAGTCTTGTGGCACTGGACTTTCTGGTGAGACTTCTCAATAAAATGTTAAAAAAGCACTCCTTCTATATTAGGTTATTCCTACTAAATTTTGGACTAATCTGAAAGGTTGTCTTGAGAAAGGTAACTGGGGTTAAACATAAACAGTTGATGAATCATACAACTTTTCAACCAGAAGAGACATTAGGTAAGAAATGTCCAACCTCTCATTTTGTAGGTGGGGAAATTGTTGAAAAGACTTGTTCAAGGTCACACAGTGGTAAAAAATTGAACTGGAACCCCAGGCTTTGGGACTCTAGTCCAGTTATCTTTTCACTATGCTAAGTTGCCTCCAGTGCAGAATTCTTGACAGCATAATGATGGATAAAATAGTCTTTCCAGGCTTCTCCCCAGGGCAATAAAGTCCCAACTATGCTAAGAGCTCTCAAATATTCTCCTTGACTTGTAGTTTGTGAAAGATTTTTTAAGGCAATGATCTCAAGTTATTTACATGTATGGTACAATGACAGATGCTGTTTCCTAATTTTGCAGATAGGAAAATGGAACCCCAGATCATTTATGTAGGGCTGGAAAAAAAAAACAAAAAAAACCCCAAAAAACAACCCAGAGGATATTTAGGACAGGCTTCTTAAACTTTTGTCATTCGCAACCTGTTTTTTCCCAAAAATGTTTCCTCAGCTCCAGGTATATAAAATAGGTACACAAACCAAACATTTACTAACAATAAATAATTTCACAACTACCACATTGAATTACATGACTCCATATGGGGTCACAACCCATAGTTTAAGAAGCTTTAATCTAGTTCAAACATCTCACTTCACAAATGAGGAACACATGCCGAGAGAGAGAGAGAGAGAGAGAGAGAGAGAGAGAGAGAGAGAGAGAGAGAGAGAGAGAGAGAGAGAAATTGTCCAAGGTGATATTGGCAATAAATGGCAGAGGTAAAGTGAATTTAAAACCAATATTGAATGGTATCAATAGGGTAGGGACTATCTTTCTATTTCCAATGCTTAGAACAATGCATAGAATATAGTGGGTGTTTAATAAATGTTTATTAACTGATTAATTCAAATTAAGATTTGAATGTAGTAAGAGTTGAACTTCCAGTCATATAAATGCCTCTCTGTGGTATGATTTGTTCCTCTGTTTCTGAAGAGATGCTCACAAGACCATTAGTGTGGAAGAGTAGAAACAGGATTGAGCTTAAATTAAAAATGACCAGGTCTGAATCTGAATTCCCCTTTATCATCAATGATTCAAGTCAGCAAGCATTTATTTAGCACACACTATGTGCCAGAGACTCTGCTAGGTCTGGAATGTGAAGACAGTACTGAAACAGTCATGATCACTGAGGAGCTAAATTGTAGGATACAATGCTATGTGCTAAATGCTCAGGTTATAAAATGAGACAATTGCTGCCCTCATGAAGTTTCCATTCTATAGGATAAAGCTTCTTAAACTGTGGATCTTTTTTTTTTTTTTTTTAAGAATTTTTTTCCCACAGTATATATGCACGAGTAATTTTTTAAATAATATTATCCCTTGTATTCATTTTTCCAAATTATCCCCCCCTCCCTCTACTCCTTCCCCTTGATGACAGGCAATCCCATACATTTTACATGTGTTACAATATAACCTAGATACAATATATGTGTGTAAATACCATTTTCTTGTTGCACATTAAGTATTAGATTCCGAAGGTATAAGGAACCTGGGTAGATAGACAGTAGTGCTAACAATTTACATTCACTTCCCAGTGTTCCTTCTCTGGGTGTAGTTGTTTCTGTCCATCATTGATCAACTGGAAGTGAGTTGGATCTTCTTTATGTTGAAGATTTCCACTTCCATCAGAATACATCTTCATACAACATTGAAGTGTACAGCGATCTTCTGGTTCTGTTCATTTCACTCATCATCAGTTGATGTAAGTCTCTCCAAGCCTTTCTGTATTCGTCCTGCTGGTCATTTCTTACAGAGCAATAATATTCCATAACCTTCATATACCATAATTTACCCCAACATTCTCCAACTGATGGACATCCATTCATCTTCCAGTTTCTAGCTACTATAAAAAGAGCTGCCACAAACATTTTGGCACATACAGGTCTCTTTCCGCTCTTTAGTATTTCTTTGGGATATAAGCCCAATAACAGCAATGCTGGGTCAAAGGGTATGCACAGTTTGATAACTTTTTGGGCATAGTTCCAAATTGCTCTCCAGAATGGCTGGATTCTTTCACAACTCCACCAACAATGCATCAGTGTCCCAGTTAAACTGTGGATCTTAAATTGAATGTGTGAAAAATTTGGCAACAGTAAAAGCTAGCAAATATTCTGCCAAGATTTAATTCTTTATGTAAAAATAAACACCCACATCAATCTCATTAGTATGCAAATTTGCTTTGGTCTTTAATAAATGGTAAAATTATAGGTATACCAAAAATTGTTTTAAAATAAATTTCTTTATAATTTATTATCAGTTAATGTTCTATTTGTAGACCTATTTTATATATTTATATTTATATATTTACATATAAAATATATAGCATTTATATATATATAATATTTATATTTATATATAAGATATACAACTCTGGGTATATAGATATATAGATATAGATATAGATATACAATAGGTATACAAGTCGAACACTAACTGATAATAAATTATAAGGATTGCACACAGAGAATTTGAGAAGCTCTGATATAAGGGACAATGGAAGAAGAGAACACAATGTGTTTACAGATAAGTTAGTTTAGAGTGATTTACAAAATTGGATTATCTTTTATCCAAGGGAATCAGAAATGGCCTCTTGAGGTATGAAGGGACACAGGATTCCAAGAGGTAGACATGAGAAAAGAGAACATTCTAAGTATAGGGAACAGTCTGTGCATGAAACAAGGGTTGTATGTAGTAGAGCAGTTTAGCTAAGACATACACTAAGTGAAGGCTGTAAACAACCTGAAAAAGTAGGTTGGGAAGGGCTTTAAATTCTGGACACTTGAGTTTTATTCTAAAGATGAAAGGGAGACAGGAATTACAGTACTGGAGCAGGCATCAGACCTGTGTTTTAGGAATATCAGTTTGGCAGCACACTGGAAGATGGCCTGGAAAGGAGAAAGACTAGATGCTGGCAGATCAGTTAGGAGATTATTGGAGGTGAAGGTGATAAGGGCTTGAATAAAGGTGACTGTGATATGAGGAGACAAGGAGAAAGATGTGAGAGATGAGGAGGAGGTAGCATTCACAAAACTTGGCAAGTGATTGTACATATTGGTTGGGTAGGGAGTGAAGAATTGAGAATGATTTAGAGATGGAAATGCTAGCTGACTGTAGAATAGCAGTGCCCACAAACAAAGTAGGCAAGTTATAATGAACAGTGGGTTTAGGGAGAAGACTAATAAGTTTGAGTGTGGACATGAATCTGAGGCACCTAGATGAAGCCTGCTTACTGGGTCCTGCATGATTTTCTTAATGCACCCCTATGATAATATCACTATACTCTAAAAGCCTTAGTGACTCCCAAGTGCTTATTAAATTCAACCCAAATGACTAAATTAGATATCCAATGCCTCCCACAATCTGGAGCCAATCCAACTGACCTTTATTTCATAGCCCTTCATTTATTTTACTTCCTAGCTAAACTGAATAGTGCTTCTATTTTCCATCTCTTTCCCTAACTTAATATCTTTGCTGATACCATACTCCAACCTGAAACAAACCCTCCATTTTATCCTGGTTTCCATCTGTGGTTATCCCTCCCCTTCCTTAAAGATCTACCTTTCTTGAAGCCTTCAATGACTTCCACTTTATTCTCACTTTCATTCTAATTTTCTCTCATACCCATTTTCCAGAAGAGGAAATTGAGGAGTTTGATTTGCCC
Source organism: Sminthopsis crassicaudata (assembly GCF_048593235.1). Classification (NCBI taxonomy): domain Eukaryota; kingdom Metazoa; phylum Chordata; class Mammalia; order Dasyuromorphia; family Dasyuridae; genus Sminthopsis; species Sminthopsis crassicaudata. Next base: position 602,770,052 of record NC_133617.1, on the reverse strand, counting down.
AAGGTCATCCAGCTAGAAAGTATCTAAAGTAGGATTTGAGTTATTTGTCGCAATGTTCTTTCTACTCTGTCACGCTGAGCGACTTGCACAGATTTGTCTCTGTCAAATCAGGAATAGAGGAACAAGTAGCTTTTTAAACAAATCACAGATAGCCATCTACTTGGCTGGTGTGTCAGCTTTTATTGTCTAATTATATATCAACCAAATATATTGTTATCAACATAATTCCAGACTAGTTTTTGGAGAAATAATTGCTACACAGGGTGTGTGTGTGTGTGTGTGTGTGTGTGTGTGTGTGTGTGTGTGTGTGTGTGTGAGAGAGAGAGAGAGAGAGAGGAGAGAGAGAATTTGTGAGAAGGATGTGACTGGAAGAGTTTTGGAGCTAGAGACCCTAGTCTAAGGAGAGCAATGGCCTGTTCAGAGGAGGGGGTATTAGAGACTTGAAGAAAGGCTAGATAATGAAGAAATGGGAAGTAATGGCAGAAACAAATGTTTTCAAGTTTCTTTTCAGGCTTGCCTGGAGGCAAAACTGTGAAGTAGGTGATGTTCTTTCACATGACTCCCCCCTCCCCACCCAGCCCCACATAATTCTCACACTGAAGCCTTCTAATGCTGAGATTCTATAGTTCTGTGATTCTCCCTTTAGGTCTGAGATAATTTATTGGGCAGATTTACAGGTATGGCCAATAGAGTTTAGCAAGTAAACAGTTTGTATGTTTTTACAAAGGAAGAATTTACAGGAGACACCAGCTGCTTCTGAGCCTAACACTGCAGCTTCATAGGAAGTAGAGTTCAAAGGAAAATTAGAGATCAACTAATCGAATCCCTTCACTTTATAGATAAGGAAACTGAGAACCAGAGAAGTGATGTGACCCAATTAAGATTATATAGGGACTAAATGGCAGATCTGATTAGAAGCCACATCTCTCTAGGTCTCAGTTTCATCAAACATAAAATGAAGGAATTGTACTAGTTCACCTAGAACGGCCTTTTGATCTCTTGATCAACAATCTTATGATCCCCAATTCTGAATTCTTGCCACTACAATGCATTGGTTGTAACCTTCTAGCAGACTCTGATTTCCCTTCCTATTCTTACCCCTGTCTCCATCTCCATCTCCATCTCCATCCCTGTCCCCATCCTCATCAAAGGCTTCTCAGCTTTTAGAACCAACATTCTCTATAACTAGTATCTCCAGCTGCTCTAAAATTCTACTCAGGGATACCTGCTACAATAATTCACTTTACTTCCTGAAGATTTAAGAATAGAATCAAAAAACGTGTGTGTGTGTGTGTGTGTGTGTGTGTGTGTGTGTGTGTGTGTGTGTGTGTGTGTGTGTAAGTCCTGAGGGAGTAGGATGACAAGCTATTTCTCACCAGTGATGGTGTTAAGATAATGGTAATTAATAAGGGGACAGAGGATTCACAAAAATGAGGAAGTAAGCCATCTGCATCTTTTAGCTGATTTAAATATTTTATTAGGTGAATAACCGCTATTATTTGAAAAAAAGACCCCAGAAATAGGTTGCCAAATGAAATTGCCAGAGGCAGTACTGAAGCAGAGGATGGAATTCCCACATATTGGCTACCAAATCCTAGTTCTTTCCTGTCTGCCTTCTCTTTCAAGTCATGGGATAAGGAAAATGTGTGTGGAGGAAATAGCAAGGCTGACACTTGACTTGGTAATCATAGTAGATATCTGAAAAGCTGGTTACAGAGCAGAAAAAGGCTGCAGCTTTTTTTTTTTTTTTTTTTTTTTGATAAGCCATTATCTGCAATCACTATGGCTGAGCCCAAGCTGAGGCATCTCTTATCAACACCTATGCACTCAAATGGCTAAGATTTTAAATGAGCCTATTTACATGGTCAAGAATAGTTCACTCTTTTTCAGCATGAAGGTAAACTCAGGTTTCCAAATTGTTTGGGTCCCTGCTTTTTAGTTTAAAACTTTTAAGTATTAATCCTGTAGGAAGTTAGAGACATATAAATTCAGTTATGCCTTAAAAAGGTACCATCTGGGGAGGAAAGGTCTTTTTCTCAGTTGAAAATCTCAGGATGAAATTTCCAAAATAGCATCATGGTCAGATAAGCTGCTTTCCAACATTAATTGAAATCCTACTACTATAATAATAATAATAATTTTCTTTACAGTACAACCATCAGGCCAATCCAAAACAGAGACACACATAAACACACATACAGACACACACACACTGAAATTTGTCACTAAACTCAAATTATGGACAATGTCTGAATTCAGGCTCTATCTATGTCACCTTGGGCAAGTAATGTAACTTTCGTAAGCCTAATTCAAAGAAGCACCTTAATTTGGCAGAAATCCATTTAAACACTTGTCACTGCTTACATAATAATGACTTTTCCTTTGAAGAAGAGAATATTCTAAAACAGACCAAGAACTATATTATCATTTTCTGCTTTCATGCTGCATCATTCTCTGACCTTTCAAGCTGTATTGTTGCTTCTCTGTGGGCTACAAAATAATGGGAAGAAGAAACACACTGTCCAGGAACTCCAATCAAGCAGTGGAAAACAACAGCTACCTGCCTGACAGCCAGAGAGAATTTTATCTCATTGTGTTCCTTGCAATGAAAAAGACTTGTGATCTCATGCTGCCACCTGCTGTATCTTTGAAATGTGGAGCCTTCTTTGACCCTAGGTGGTCAGGAAAATGGACTCCTGAGGAAGGAATCACAGAGAACTAGAAATTGAAGCATGTCCTAGATTAGTTATGTGATTAACATTTTTATCAGTGATTGGGTAGAGTTATAATGGAGTCCTACATTTGCAGATTACATAAAGCAATAGAGATAGTCAATAATTTTGGACATTACTAAGACATACTGATTTAACTTGATATAAAGGAAAACTAACATTAGAATTATGGCAAAATGGAAAAAAAAAACATGGTCTATTGGGACCTGATCTCTGGAGGTCTTAGGAAGGTTATAGAGATTATTCTTGCTCAGATATAAATTTTACACATAATATAAATACAACATATAAATATAATATTTATAATAAATATAAAATATAACTATTATATTAATATATGATGCCATCCTTAAATGTCTTAAAAACAGCATTTTTAAAAATCAGCACCTACTATGTTCTGGATGCTGTGCTAAATTCAAAGGGAACAAAGACTCTATTATGTAGGGAGGTATTAATCTTCTTATCCATTGCTTATCTCTCCATAGCTCTGCTTTCCATTGAGTAAATATTCACTGACACTAATATTGTATTTTATTGTCCTCAGCACCTACCACATTAATCTAATCATTCCATGTCTTACTACAATTATTCTACTGATATAAACAATGTATTAATTGGTAAACTCCTTGAGACCAAGTACTGTTCTTAGTCATGGACAGATTTCCTAACCTCTATAAGCCATCAGTAGTCAAGAGAATATTATGGTGTGGGGACTGCTTAATCAACATAGATCTTGATAAATTTTAAGAGAGTTATTTGAGGTTCCGAGAAGCTATGAATTGATAGGAAGTCAAGTGGGCACGTCCTGGAAACCAAACTATAGCAAAAAAGACAAGTAACTTTAAAAGATTTAAGAACTCTAATCAACAGATATATATATATATATATATATATATATATATATATATATATATATATATATATATATATATATATATATATATACATATATATATATATATAAACACATAAAAACAGACATAGAAGACATGGCCAAAGTGGGAATTTATTTTGCTTGACTTCATGTTTCTAAAAGGGGTTTTGTTTTTCTTGCTTGGGATGGATAGGTGGAGTGGGACAGAAGAAATATAGATAGGAAACATGCTACTTTGTGCACATTAGCTACCATTTTTCTTTGCCTAAGTATGATATAAACACTTTTGGTATTACATGAATGAGTAGTTGCCAGAGGTGAGGCAGAATTGAATAAACTCGGAGTACTTGACAATGGGAGGCTAGTCCTCCTCAGCAATGTCAAATGCAATTTTGAGTTAATTCAGAATTAGGTAATCAGTAAAACTTGGAACTAATATTTGTATTACTACCTATTTTATGATCCTAGTAGAATCATTTAACTTCTGCTGGATCATATGTAAAATAAATGTGTTGATACATGTCCCCTCCCTTATTAAGCTATCATCAGGATAAACATAGTAAGAAACATGTTATGCAACAGAAATATAGAGATTTTTATTTTTATTAATACTAATAATAGTGATTTTTAAGCCTACTAATCTCCAATGATGCCAGAAAATTTGCAAATATGTTTTAAAACTGTTTGAACATCCTGTGTTCAACTGCATGATGTGCAGTTTTAAATTTTATCTTCTGATTTGCTTGCATACCATTGGAAATCTTGGGAGATTCTGTTAGTCATAAAAGTTATAGTCCAACAAAAGATAAAGAGAAAATTTAAAATTTGCCTCTTAAACCTATGCTACACAAGGAAAATGGGGACCAGGGAGGGAAAATCATATGCCCTTAAACTTTAACATGTATTTATTTATAGTTTTTAAATGATTATATTGAATTTTTTGGTCCTGATAATCTGTATATGGCATAACTTATGATGGACTTGTTTTATTAAACAAACTATAAAAAAAAAAAAACTGTTTGAATACAGCTACTTGTAATGGGCTACCACAAAGACTGCTGTATCCTTGAGTGTACAATTAATGATTACTCTCAAGGGGTTAATTTTAGTGTTAACCACTGACAAAGTACTTTATGTTTTGTAAAGTGTTTTAAATACATGATCTTATCTGATCCCTGCAATGATCCTGTGAGGCACTGCCCACACTATAACTAAATAGGTGTTTTTTTATTTTATATTCAGCAATGAGCTCTAGCTCATTATGACACTCCAAACTTCAACAAAGCTTAAAGATAGTAAAAGAAATATGCATGCCCAGAAAAAAACAAAAACAAAAGTTGAATTCTTAACACCAGCATTTGATTGTTTTCTGGATGTTAGCTTGCTTCCCTAGAAACTTCAGAGAGAATTTCTGCTTGGGTGAGATTGGAACTTCTGTTGGTTGAACAAGATCTCATTTCATCCCATCTAATGAGATCATTCATTATAATATTTCTTGGTATATTCTAATCTGTAGAATTTTTCTGATAAATAAATGAAGCATTTTTTAATGCTTACTATGTGTAAAATATTGTGCTAAGCACTTCACAAATATTATCTCATTTGATCTTTACAGTAAGCATGGAAAGAATTTTAAAGTTGAGGAAACTTAGGTAAATAGAAATTAAATGACCTGTTCAGGATCAAATATTTGGGGCACTGTTTTAACTCAGGTCTTCTTGATTAGAAGTCCAGTGATCTGATCCTTGAAAAGACAGAGGCTCTGAGCCTAGGCTGTAAGACACCATACATGCATTCTCTTTAATACTCTCTTCAACTTCCCAGGCCTTCAACTAGCTTTCTTGGACCTCAGGATGAGGTGCAGTTGGAATTTAATCAGAGGAGTTATTTACAACTCATAGGAAATTGGAAATCTTTATTACAAGTATCCCTAAGCAATCAGTAGGAAAGTCATATGAGGTCATTTCCTTCCCGGGAAACCTAGGGAAATTCAGGTACTCTAGATTTAAATTTCAAGGACTCAGCACTTATAAGTCCTCAGAAGAAGAATAAGGAATTTAAGGAAGAGTAGGAGAGTGGCCCAGAAAAACTCCCTCTACCCATATTCCTATTACTTCTCTCTCAACCTCTCAGGAAGTTAAGCAAGGTTATTATTCTCATGCAAAGCCCTCAAATTTTCTGGAATTTTCTTTCCAGCCTTTGTCTATAATGACCTAAAAAAGTTTCAGTCTTTTTTGCCAGAAAAATTCATTTCAATAAGAAATAATTTTGGCCCTCAATGAATTTGTGAGGCAATAATCAACAGCCAAGCACCAACACAATTTGTACAGAACAGAATAAATAGAAAGAAATTTCAAGGTAAGGACTAACTGGTAATGGCACTTAAGAAAGACCTACTGTAGGATGTGTCATTGAGCATATGCTATTATATGTTATTCATCTGCAGATATAGACTAACTGAAACTGCCTCGTGTTTTTGTTATCCATTTCTATATTTTGTCCTTCAGACTATACTACATTTCCTAATAAGGATGTTTGTAATAAGTATTTCCTAATATGAGTAAGTTTGTATTAATTGAACTCTGCCATCTAGCAAAAATTCCTCCAGTATATAATTCAAGTCACTGAAGTTTTTGTCAAAAGCCATGTGCTGAGACTTGGGATAGAAATCAAGAAGCTCTCTCATTGCCCAAGCTCTCCTAGGGGGTATAGACACATCCCTAGATCCAAGCTGTTATTTCCATCCCCTACTAGTCACTTACTGCCAGAGTATCTCTTTCATCACTAAGTCATCCAAACCAAGGTCCTTGAGGACTCATTAGGAAGGACTTAGTGAAAATAACATTAAAAATGGCTCAAATACTCTGCACTAATACTTGGCTCCTATCTGCAGGCCTAGTGCTTGAGTAACAGCTTCCTTCAGAGCCTGAAGCTGGACATTCCAGAAGGCAGGGCTTTAACATGGCAGGGTTCTTAGAGAAAGAGCACTGGGGCTTCATTTTGATTCCTTGGCTAATGAATTGCCTGAATCAGTTTGGAAAGACGAGAGTTTGCTACCTCCTGGGTTGGCCCTAGCTCTTCTAAAGACTTTGGGTAGCAGGAGATGCTCATTATTTAACTGTATCCACTTCAAATGAATTTTGAGGTGAACTCAGGAGAATCTCCCATGAATGAGCTGGCTGATTCCTGTAATTTTAGGCTTTCCTCAAGTCACTTCTTATGAAATAATATAGGTTAATATAGATTGTACTACCTAAAGTAGGAGTGGGTTTTTTTAGTTGATGTTTAATATCTATTATCTGACAAACACTTATTACCTTCCATGTGTGAGGTACTGTACAAGGGCTAGGACTACAAAGATAAAGAATGAAATGAAATGAAAAGAAAGAAATGAAAGCTTTGTTAAGCTCTATCAAAGCACTTATATATCTAAGCACATAAACCATAACATAATTATAGGAGTTTACTCAAAAAAAGAATCAATAAACTCAAAAACAGAATCAATAAATCCTGCTTGATTGTAAGACATAGAAAAGTCACTAGGCTGAAGTCAGAGAACACAGATTTTTAGTGTTCCCTCTGTAACACCAATTTTGTGGATTTGTGCCAATTAATTAATAAAAATGATTGCCATTTATATTTCAGAGCTTTGATATATGATCTTGTTGTTTTCTCAAAACAATTATTCGAGGTAGATGATGCAGGGGTTATTGTCTTCATTTTATACAGATACTGATGATCAGAGAGATTAAATGATAAATAATATAGATAATGTTTGAACCAAATTCTGGTTGTTGTTTGTCCTTCATTCTCATTCTCATTCACAACATCAGGAAAAAACAAATGTCATGACTTGCAAATGAATTGGATTTAAGTGAGGGAAGGATGACAAAGTCACTAAGAAGTAACTAACAGGGGAAGTCACTCATAATGTTAGAAGGAATTTTAGAGAGCACTTCTAATCTGTCATTTATAAAAGAGGAAGGGAAAATCAAGAGATGAACTCTGCAAGTAATTGTCTAGCAGAAATTCAAGCAGGACAAGAAATATTATTGTTGTTGAATTAACATATTTCTGGAGTATCTGAAAGGTCAATCTAGTGTTATTCATAGTGATATGCTTCCAACTTATAAATAAGGAATCACTTATTAACCCATCAGTAGGGCAAAGGTTGTGTTATTTGGTCAGTAATCATAATGGGTTTTGTAGCTCTTCCCCAGGATTTCTTTGTAACCAAGGATACACTTTTGTAACCTACCCAACAAAGGGGTATCCTGTGGCCAGAGTCAGGATCCCATAATCTCTGACTGCAAAGGTTCTGTGAAAAGGGAAGTTGGGAAGCACTCTGATACTGTTTGAGACACAGCATCCTTTCACTGATTAACTGCAGCTTATGCATGCAACACAAGACAATGTTAACACAAGATAAACTGTTCATCTAACTGTACTTTCATATTTTTACTGTTCTGTCTACAGTTGTCTCACTAACTTTCCCAATGACAGTCATCCCTGCATTGTGACTTAGAATTTAAAGTCATTGGTCAAGAAACCTAGACTATCACTGGTTTTATAGGCAGTTTCAGAGAGAAAAGAAAAGTGAATGCATTCACCAGGTAAATTGGTGACAGCTGCTGCCTTCTTGCTCTACAGATCAATGAACCTATTTTCCTAACTGTGGTATAACACATGGGAAAGAGTGAAGATGATTAGCCTATAAAAGAATCTTAATTCCTGATCTTGTGCTCTAAATCAGCTAACATATCTAATCTATTGCTTGGCTGTATAATTTAGATACTGTATATTTTTCAGTTTTTAAAATTTTCATCCAGTTTGTTTTAATTTATTTTGAAACATTTATTGACACATTTTTCAACTTTAGTTATTTTTTATATACTTTCTTAACACATCCAGTGAAACTTCTCTTATAAGAAAAAAAACAACCAAAATTAAGCACGATCAATTGTTATACCTGAAGCTTGTTAATAAGTGAATAGGGAAAAATTAGGCATTTACTTTATGCCAAGCATTAAAGCTAAACATTAGGGATACACATAGAAAAGCAAGACATTAACTCATTTACTCAGAAAATATTTACCAAGTGTCTATTATATGCAAGCTCTTAGCTAGGAGAGAATCTGAAGATGAATAAGGCAAAGTCTTGTCCATATTTCCAAGCTCTCAAAGAACTTATACTTTAGTACGTGAAATAATAATATAATAAAGCCATGGATGTTCCATGATATAATAGAAGAAGTGCAAAATTTCAGGTCAGCAAAACTAGATTTAACTCCTGGCTTAAATATTCCTGTTTAACTATGGTCTAGTTAGCGATTTATTAGACTCTCAGGTGCTTCATCTGTAAAATGGGGATAATAATATTCAAACAGGTCTTTCTGAAGAAAGTGCTTTGAAAACTTTAAAGCATTATTGAAAATTTGAGTTTTTGAATAAAACTGGATATTAAACTTTTAAAAGAGGCACAAACAAAGTACTATGGGAGCTCAAAGGAAATTAATTGACATTAATCAGAGAAGGGTTCATAGCAAATTTAGTGCTTGAGCTAGTCCTTGAAGATTAATTTTTTTTTTAAATAGTGGTGAGTGAATATAAAATAGCAAATGTAGATAATCAAACAAGTTTACTGAACTCACAAGGATTTTTTTTAGTTAACTGTTGTAAGTGGCAACAGATTAAATAGATTAAAGTAAAGCAAGGGAAAATTGCAAAACATAGAGCCTATGTAGAGGGAAGGGTCAGATGGGTTGAGGTTGCTTTAGAAAGCAAGATTTTCTTGAAATTAATTTCTTTAATTAAAGTTTTGCTTCAGTGACTGGTTTCTGTTCCTTTTCTTTTCCTCTGTATTAAACATAAGAAAAAACTTCTCCCCAAATGGTTAGAATGGATAAGAAATTTATATTTGTTTTGTTCAACTGGAATTCTGTATATAGGATTTGAAGAACACACACAAAAAAGTAGTAGGCTGCAGAGTTTAAGTGGAAGCACAGAAATAAGAACCATTACACACTGGGAAAAAATCTTGTGTTTACTGCATAAAAAACTTCCCAGAAACAACTTTTTTTGATGTTCTTTACAACTTTGTGAAGGAGGCAGCACAAACATTATTTTAGTACTTCGTGGATCTAACATTTCATGAGTGTAGGTACACATCCAGCATCCCTCTCCAAACCTCAGTGGACAATCTTCATGACATGCTATATCTAAAACAAACAAATAAACAGCAAGTATCACCTGATGGTGATTAACCTCTTTCACTTTAGGTAGACTGGTTGTCACATACAGTGAGAGACACAGTTTCTTGCTGGGTCCATAATTGAAACTTTTCCAATTTGGTAAGCCGGTGCTTGTTCTGGGTGAGAAAATTTGGAGAACCTGGAAATTTTTGGCCTACTATGTCTTATTCTGGGTAGGCAAAGTCTTATTTAGTATCATTTCCATGCCAAGTAGAATCAATGGAATTAAGACTCTAAAGGGGAAGTACAAATGCCATTATTGCCAGTCAGTAAAAGAAAGTTAGATTCTCAGATGGGTTAAAGTACACAATGGAAAAAGCCAAACTCCAACTCAGATCCGGTGGTTTTTCCTCTAAACTAAACTTTGGGTGGCGGTAGCATAGTGCTTCACCAAAGAAACAACACTAGAAGGAAAAAGAGAGAGAAAGAAGGAAAATAGAAATACGCTGACTTTTTTTTAGGATATATTCTGAGGATAAGATTACAAAAAGAAGCATAGATGCTACGTGATTTAAAACAAACATGTTACTTCTGGGGATTGAGAGAATCAAAGCTGTCAAGTCAAGTTGTAAGAATAATCCACTAGTTGTACATGTATATGCAGGCTTATTTTAGGCTTTCTGTTGATTTTCATTTAGAATGATCATGGATCTCCAGAAACGAAGATTTGGCTCAGAATACCTTTCTCCACTAGAGGGAAGTGTCTGACTGTCTGTGTGGGAGGTCAGGCTCTTTGAGCTGCAAAGCTTGGGAAGTTCTGCTGCCAAAGGAAATTTTCATGAATTTCTGGCTCTCTTTTCCCTTTAATGTCCAGTTCTTCCCTCAATTTAAACAAACTCCCACCCTAATATCTGATAGGTGTATGTTTTCTCTCCAAGAGGGAACACTGTCATATGTTCATAAATAAAATTCATAGAAGAGCAATAATCTAGTGAAATTCCCACTACATATTATATGTGTGTGTGTGTGTGTGTGTGTGTGTGTGTGTGTGTGTGTGTGCTTCCTTCCACATTTAATTATATCTGATTTGCTTCAATGAGTACTTAGTAGGATGTCACCCACTATGTAGCAGGTAATGTGCTGGGTACTAGAAACATAAAGGAAAACAAACTGAATAGTCTCTGTCCTAAAGAATTTTAAATTAATTTAAAATTAAATACAAAACATATGTAAACTAATTAGGGGATACTAGCCATGGGGAAGAAGATATAAACATAGGCTTAGTATGAGTGGCAGTTTTTAGCTTTGAAGGAAACTAGGGATTGTATAAGGAAGAGGCAAAAGTGAGCTCTGATCTGGTATGGACAGTTTATTCAAAGGTATCTAGAAGGAAAATGGGATGTCATGTATAGAGAACAGTAAAGAGGTCAATTTTGCTGCTGTATCATTTGGTTTCATCTCTGTCAATGAAGCAGAGAGCAATGGAGAACTTGATCATTTAGATACCAAAGTTAGAGAAACTCTTATTATTGTTCATATTCTCATTCTGTACAAAGCACAAGGAGTTTTGGTGGTCCTCTGCTTATATGCCTGCAATAAAGGTAACTAGTATTGCAACTGGTGGGCCAAAGAATCTCAAAGATCCTTTAGTTATCATGCCCTTCATGAAATGAAGAAGCAATTTAGGAAGGGCAAGTAACAGAAGGACATTTCTAAGAGTACAAGTATCCATTACAATATTTCCAACAGGTCACCAAATTTCAGTGGAAAGCTTCCTTTTTATAGAAACTCACTAATTTATAAGACAGACTTTTTCTTCTGATTATTAGAAACTTCTGATTATTGGAAAGTTATTTTTATGTGGTGCTTTAATTTGCTATTCTCTAATTTCACCCCTTGATTTTGTTTCTCCTCTCTGGACTTATGGAATATTTAACCTTTTTATTCACAGCACATTTATTCAGAGAGCATTAAAAACTCTGATATAAGAAAAGAAGGAAGTACCTCATATCTTACCTCTAATACTATCCTTGAGGTTATTGAGCAAAGACTGCCTTATAGTCAGAATATTTATCCATAGTCATTTCAATATTTTATGACCTCCTCTTGGCTTCTGACTGAAGCAATCAATTAACATACATTTATTAAGTTCCTACTTATGTATCAGGCACTAAACATAGGTGCTGCAAATAAAGATACAAAAAAATGAAATAATACCTACTCCAGCTGATACTGGACTGAGAGTCAATTAATTTGTATTATATTCCTAATTCTGCTCTCAGGTACTTGTGTGATTTGGGACTATTAATAGGCTTTCACTTATTATATGCAGGGGATGTATTAAATAATCTCTAAAGTTCCTTCCAGCTTTAAATTAAATGGTACCAAGACAGAATCAATGAACTGACTTTCTTTGGAAAGAGATAAAACATAGGATCATAAATTCAGATATGGAGGATACTTTGGAAGTCATCTAGTTGCAAATGAGGAAAATGTAGACCAGGGGTAAAATGACTTGCCCCAAGTCATAGTTGTATTAAACAGCAGAAGTAAGATTTGAACTCAAATCCTCTTACAAGTTTAGTTTATTTTTCATATTCTATAGCATTTTAATGAATTTCTAAGATATAAATACAGAGCAAAGATACTCCATTAAAGCCCATCAGTCACAGATGGAGCTTTCCATATTTTCACTATATCCATAAAAGTCTGCTGCCATTTTATATTGAATGGAGGTCAGAACTGGTTGACTCTCTTTAAGTCAATGAGAAATGTATAATGCATTAAATACTAAGTTTTTAGTCAGGGAGAATAGAGTTCAAATTTTTCCTCTGATGCTTATTAGCAATTTGTCCAAGGATAAGAATTTCTATGAACCTCAATTCCCTCATTTGTAAAATGAGAATGATAAATCTGCGAGTTCCTTCCTCATTGTGATAATTTTATAGAGCACCTTGAAAACTTAAATGTATTTTATCAGATGCCAGTTACTATTATCATCCCATAGTTTAAACCCTCAACAATTATTTTTGTGAATAATCAAATTAAACTATTTCGGTGAAATTAGAAAATGAGGAAAAAGCTGATGGAAGCAGGACAAGGAGCCAAAGAAATAACAAACACTACTTTTCTGAAGATTTTGTCTTAGATTTGTTACACAAACTGTTTCTTCCCACAGCATATCTTCACATCTATTATAATTTGATAGTTATTAAATATCTACCATGTACAAGTATCTGGGTTGGAAGTGAGGGTTCTAGATTGGATACAACACAGATTTTACTCTGAAGGAGCTTACAGTGTGCTAGGGAGGAAGACGTTTACTCAGATAACTATGATTCATGGATGAATGGGGAAAACACAAAGAGAGCCAGTTAAAGTACAATAAAAATTAAAAGGTTGGAAAGATCACGTTAGCTTGAGGAGTCAATGAAGGGGGAAGTAGGGTGCTAGTGGTGTGGTGGTAGCAGGACAGGGGTATGTATGGAAGATTCCATGGAGGCAATAAAAGAGAGGAGGAAATTCAATGGATGGACTTTGGGGTTTTAGCAACATTTCATATTGTATAGAGGTCTTATTGCTTTAGGTCTAAAAAAACCCACTTTTCAACATTAAGACAGTTTGATAATTTTTAAAAAAATCATCAGCTCTTGTTTTTTTCTCAGCACTGTGCTGCATGCTTTTCTGTATGTAAATAAGTATACAATAGGGTTTTTGCTTTTGAAGAACTTATAAATTAAAGAGACAAGATAATGATGGGAATTTGGGGAAAAAATCTTTATTTGTAGGAGGCAATAATAATAGAAAGTTTCATAGATAAAACATGAAGAAAACTGAAGCATGAAGGAAACATGGAATCTGGATAGGTATAGAGAAAGAAGATATTTCAGGTACAGGACTGAAAAGAACAAAAACAAAAAAAAAATCAGATATGGAATAGAATATATGGGCAAAATATGAAGAAAGTGGCTTAAATGACTTGACATGTCCCTAAGCTGGAAAAAAGTTAGATAATAAGTTGGTTGTGTGTCCTGAATTAAGCCTCGATAGATAAAATAGACTAATTGCAACTAAAAGCAACTGGGGGTATTTGGACCTGATCTAATAATCAATGAAGGAAAAATGAACATAATAAAAATGAGGAAAATACATTTGGCAATGAGAGGTGTAGTGGTTTACCTTGTCATAAGCATTTGGTTGAGTTGAATAGGACAAAAGGACAGAAACAAGCATTTATGAAGTGGCTACTATGTGCCAGACACTGTGCTTAAGTGTCGGGGTATATAGAAAGGTAATAGTCCCCGCTTTTGGGAAGCTCACGATCTAATAGGGGAGCCAACATTTAAATAGTATGTATAAACAAATTATATACAGGTTAAATAGGAAATAATCAACAGAAGGGAAGAAAGATTGGAAATAACTTCCTCAAGAAGGTGAGATTTTAGCTGAAACTTGAAGGAAATTAAGGAAACCAGGATGTAGATACAAGAGAGATAGAGAGAAAAAATTCTAGGCATGGGGTGGGGGTGGGGGAAGCTAAAGCAAATGCCCAGAACCAAGAGATAGAATGTTTTGTCCAGGAAAAGCAATAAGATTAATGTCACTAGTTAGGCGAGTACATGGGGAGAGGGTGCAGACTATAATATATAAGAATATTGAAAGATGAGTTAAGATAGATTATGAAGCATTTCATTGCTCTCAGGCAAATCTCTAAACCTGTAAATTGCAAATTAGTTCCAAAAGTGGAGGGAATTTCTAAACTGGGAGTTCTGTTTTTAATCTTACTCCCCTCAAACTAACCAGCTAACCAAGTTATATATATATGTTACTTGGTTATCTGACTATAACTTGTTCTATGTATATGGAGGGGGAAAAGACATTCTAAACCCGAGATCAGTAAGCAGATGATTACAGTAATTCAAAAATACTCAGGAGTTTATTTTGCCAAGGCAGATAGGTGCTGCTACATATGGATATGAAACCTGACTTATAGACTAGATTACCATTATTATCATTTTGGATTATTCAGATTCATTATTTAAACCCTGCTGAAGTAAGACTTACCCTTCTAACTATAGTGAGGGCTGTATCAATATATCATTTCACCTTTTAGTATAGGCATGATTTCCCAGGGCACAGTGGGTAAAAAGTCAGACCTTACCCCCAGTGTGCTTGGTAGTAAAGTGCTAATTAAACTATAAAAGTATATTTTACTTATTTAAGAAGTTTCTCCTGTCTCATAATCCTAATAGGGACTTTAATCTACAAAGTTCTTTTAGAGCTTCAATGAATTTTTAGAGTACCCCTAAGGAGGTGTGTGAATGTTTTGATTCCAGTTTTGTAGATGAGTTTTAGGTCTAGAAAATCAAGTTACAGGGAAGATGGACATCTGGGGGAACACTAGATTTGAGAAGGGTTAGGCTAGCCTGGCCTAAACAATAAAGCACTATGTTCAACATGTGTGCCGGACTCCCAGACCATAAGGTGAGGACTCCAAAGGTCATCCCTTAGTTTTAGGTAAGGCTGATACTCCAGGTCTCTAGTCAGCATGTTTAGTTCTTCCACTGACAGAGTGAACACATCACAGTCCATGAGAAACAGATATTTGTCCTGGCTGGTGCAATTCTAATCCTTTTGATTCACTTTTCATTGTTAAAAATTGTATTGCTATCTTTTCTCCATGGAGACTATGACTCTCTAATGTTGAAAGCTCAACATTAGCCTAAGTCCTCAAATCCACAGGTAATCCCCTCTGATGACTTCCTTAATATTTTTAAATAAAACAGAAGGGGGTGATTTTAAGCAAAAGAATAGGCTGAACCAAACTTGACCACAGACTATGAATTAGATTCTCTTTACCTGTTCTGACTTGGAAACATTAAACTCTTTCCCAAAAAACTTAATCTCAAATGCTAATGAATTTATCTAGGTGACATACTGTCTCCATGATCCCAAGTTCCCAGGTTGTTCTATATATTACACAGATCTTCCTTAACTTGCCTTTCCAGGAATTTTTTTCCACTCAAACATACAGTAAAGAGAGCTCTGGGGGTAGTCAGAGAACTGTGCACAGCCAAAAATGTTAATCAAAAATGAAAACAATAAAATAATGAAAATTGAATTATCTCAACTTCAGACCAACATTGTTCCCCAAATTTATTTTGAACATTTTGTCCTTAATCAGAACCTTTCTCTCTAATCATCCTCTCTGAGTATTTATAGAGAAATTAGAAGTGAAATTTTGGGCACTTGATCTCATCACCAGAGGGAGCTAGACGACACCATATAAGCTACAAATTGGATAAATGCAACATAATTATTACAGATTGTGAAGAAGGCCTTTGCAATTCAAGAAAAAATGTATTTGCTAATCCTGACATTTTTTCCCTATTTCATCACATCAGTTTCCATTTCACCAAGTTATCAGATGACATTTGTTTGGCTGACAGCCAGGAAGATAGCTTATCCTTCTGGGTGGTCTAGGCAGAGAAGGACATTCACAACCGTAAAAAAAACTCATAAGAACAAATGGCCTTAAAGCTGGATGGTCATTAGAGAGAGGCAAAGGAGTGTACACTCTTCCCAGGTTATCTTCTCCACATGTGTCTTAGTGTCAGAGAGATCACGTGTGTTATATGATAAGGTCACAGACCATATGGTTCAAGATAGCATTTATGCTCAGGGAGTTTAGGGATTTACGGCAATATCAAATAACAGAGATGTGGATCAGAGACATTTATCTTTTTGATCTCTTTTTAGACCTAATTTTCTATTATAATCTTGTTGATCAAGAAAGAGGGAACTTGAGAATGGTGTATTAAGAATATAGGAAATCCATGCATTCAGTTGAGTTGAATAGGACAAAAGGACAGAAACAAGCATTTATGAAGTGGCTACTACACTGTGCTTAAGTGTCGGGGTATATAGAAAGGTAATAGTCCCCGCTTTTGGGCTCACGATCTAATAGGGGAGTCAACATTTAAAAAGTATGTATAAATGAATTATATACAGGTTAAATAGGAAATAATCAACAGAAGGGAAGAAAGATTGGAAATAACTTTCTCAAGAAGGTGAGGTTTTAGCTGAAACTTGAGAAAATTAAGGAAGCTAGGAGGTAGATACAAGAGAGATAGAGAGAAAAAATTCTAGGCATAGGGTGGGGGTGGGGGAAGCTAAAGCAAATGCCCAGAACCAAGAGATAGAATGTTTTGTCCAGGAAAAGCAAGAAGATTAATGTCACTAGTACATGGGGAGAGTCTGTACTATAATATATAAGAATATTGAAAGATGAGTTAAGATAGATTATGAAGAGCTTTGAAAGGTTCTTGCCTATTTAATTCTGGAGATGATAAGGAGCCACTGGAGTGGGCAAGGGGCATGTGTGTGACAGTCACACCTGCCTTTAAAAAAAATCACTTGCATGGTTAAACGATATTCGTTCATCTTAACTTCAAACATTAAGTCTTAATGAGTGTAGTATACTAGTCCACATTCTAGGAGGGTTGCAAAGATAAATAAATGTCCTGACATTTAATCAGTTCACAATTGAGCAAGTGAGATAAAATATGAACATAGATAAATGTAATATATATTAGTATATAAAAATTTTGAAGAATATTATGAGATCAAATTAGGAAAAAGTCACTGCCAGTTGTAGGGGATGAGAAAATTTCACGAAGCAAGGTGGCACCTGAATTGCCCCTGAAGATAGTTAGAAAATCATAGGCAGATAGAGGAGGTTTAGGATAGGAAAAAAAAAAAAAAAAAAAGCATAGGATACAAAAGTTGGAGAATAGCAAAAGGGGTGGGCAGGAGAATTTGAGATAACACTAGAAAGGCAGGTTATATAATTGGAAGGTCGAGTATAAAACTAACAAGTTTGGGATTTATCCCATAGGAAATGTAGATTTCTGAATAGGGGATGAGGATGAATCTTAACAGGAACAATGAATGGCAAACTGGAGCATTTCCAAATAAGTACCATGAGTAATGGCTGAAAGAACAAAAGGATGTTTAGCTTCAGAAAAGAAAAGTCTTAATAGAGCATCATAGGCACTTTCAAATATTTGAAACTCTATCATGTGACAGAAAAAAATTATAATATATTTTGTTGTACCAGAAGATAAAATTAGGACCAATGGTTGAATGGAAGGTTGGAGATAGATTTTGGCTCAATATGAAAACTAACTTTCTAAAAAGTATTCTTGTCCAACAGCAGAATGGGCTGCCCCCTGCCAAGAGTCTCTACCTGGTTGTGCTAGACAGCATTTCTGTATGCAGTGGGGAACTGAAATTTTGATAGCCCCCAATTCTCTTCCAACTCTGAGATTCTAGGATTCTAATCTGAGTAGCATGGCTGCATTTCAGACCTCTACCCAGCCCTGCTACACAATGCAATGAATGAAAATGCACTTTACATAGTTGCTCTGAGCCAATGGTTTGAAATACAATTTCAAAGGAATGGCGGCATCGGGTATCTGAACACAATGTGCTGAGAGTGCAGGATGTGGCAGGAGCTCCACACAAGGACCTATCAATCACCCTGGTCATCACCAACTTTCCCTCCTCCCAGCCTCTACTCCAGAGTGCAGGCCCTGTTCTGCCACATTGTTCTGATCTTCACTAACCCTCTGACTGATTTTGGGATTGTTCATTGGTTTTTCTGTCTCTCAACTTCACACATCTGTTTCTCATGGGAAAAGCAGGACTATGCCCATGCAAAGCTTTTTAAGATAAATGTGACCAAGAAATCACTGGCCACACCTGGTTCTGAGGAAGATTAACTCTTTAAAATCCAAGGGGAGGATATGGATATATTTTACTAGTCAGAAGGTTAGAATAAGTAGTTCTCCACCTTCCCCCCTGTTACCATCACCCAATTAAGCAGCTTTTGTGGAAATTTGACCTAGAAACAAAATCTTCAGGGTCTGTAGCCTCTGCTGTATCAACAGCTCAAAAGTCAAATGGTTCAACATCAGAAATAGACTTGATTTTGTTAATGAGAATAATATTTAAAAAGATGCCTTAACATTTCCTTTACTACTGTATACTTAGTACCACTGGGTTTTTCCATTGTCTTGTAATTAAACCTCCTACGTATGTTGTGTCTCTTACCATTTTCTCCAATAAAATATAAGCTTTTGAGAGGAGGGACTGATTTGCTTTTCTACTTGTGTCATCTGAGCGTGGCACAGTACTTTGTACAAAGTAAGTGCTTAATAAATGCTTCTTTTTTCTTCCTTTGTCTCTCTCTGTCTCTTTTTCTCTCTGTGTATGTCTGTCTGTCTCTATCTCTCTGTCTCTCCTCTCCTCTTCCTTGCTTTCCCTGTCCTTCTCTCTCCTTTCTTTCACATTGAAAAGGAAGCTTGCACACAGGGGTAACAGTACCTTAGTCAAAGTAAAGAGAAAAATTGGAACAGTTATCTAGATAATTTTCTAATCTCAATTGTGTCACCATTATATGGAAAATTACTTAATTCTCTTTCTGATTTTGTTTGTCAAAACTGAGTTAGGTGAAAATTTGTTCAAGGAATAATATTAATCATATTTATAGAGTGTTTTATAGAATTACAAAATGCTTTACTACAAAAATCTCTATAAGATATTCTTAACATGTACTTATTACTCAATTAATTATGTGAGGACAAGTCTCTTGTCCCGATTAAACACCTAATGCTTGAGATCACTTTGGACACTAAAACTCTCTTTATTCCAGCTTCAGTGCTCTTTTCACTAGAGCATGGTGTCTCTCAAGACAAAGATCTAATTTCTTACTTTACCAAGTGGAATTTGATCATAACTTACATCTTTTGAGTTTAATGCTATAAAAGAGAAAGATGAGAACTTTAGTGTTGGAAACTAGAAATTGAGATTTCCCAAATTATTACCATCGCTACTGTGGATAGCAATCTTATTTTATGTCTTCAGCAGGGAGTAGGCTATATAAATTCTGGCATTTATTAACTTGGTTCTTGAATAATTAGTTTCTAAAGCAACCAGCTCTAACTGCAAAGAGTAAAGATAATCTCAAAGCCCTGCTAATCCCACATTTTTTAGAGCTCTAGAGAACTTGGTGTGCCTTTGGAACAGATTAATTTTTTTTTTTAAATTGTAAGAGGCAGAGTAGAAAGAATATTAGATCTGGCATCAGAAAATCTGAATTTTGATATATGCTAACTGTGACCTGGATAAAATTTTAATTTCTCCATGTACCTAACAGAGAGCACTTTCTGTTGTTAGCAGGGTTGTTGCCAGGAGTAGTCAGAGTTGTAAGAATTTCACACATTGATGAAATCACTGATTTAGATTACATCTACTTCCCAAATCAGTGTGTCATCTTTATTTTGTATAATACTCAAATACTAAAATGGACTGCAATGTTATTATTGTGTAGTATACAGCATAAACCATAAACTATTCATGTCCACAAGTCCTATACAACAATAGATCAAAACTCTTTCTCAGATCATCACAATGGATTTACCCAACTGCCTAAGGTCATCACAATTAGAATAACAACAATTAACAGAAAGTCTAAAAACTTTGTGACTTTGAGGACCCTCTGTCCCATTCTCTCCCCCCACTATTCTGCACCATTATTGCAGAATCACAACTGGAGCTTTTTAGGCTGAATGTCTATTTTGTCTGTTTTATGGATTGAATAAGCTTGGAAAATCTCATCATTTTTACCATGTTTACCATTATGGGAATATATGTGATCATCTTTATAGCAATGATTTTTCTTTTGGTATCACAATAAGACTTTCTTATCAGAATATATATATATATTTTTTAAATCAGGATATTACTCTTGTACTCAGCTGTGGAGTCTAAAACTTCTTAGAGTCAGTGTTCAATTTTTTTTATGGGAATGAGTATACATAAGGGAAGAGAAAATATAAGTGACCCCATTTCCCTTTCCAAGTCTCTAATAGTTATCCTGCCTTCAATATAACAGGCAAACAATTCAGTAAATGTTTCTTTGTTGGTTGAATGGATATTTCACTATAAAAGAAGAACCAGGTAAGATCAGATAGATTCAAAGTTCTCTGATTAATGACACTATCTTTTAAGTGAGAAAAATGAGTGAATCAATCTCTCTCAAAAAATTAGTCTTCAAAGAACATATAATTGACTTTTATCCCCATCTTTCCATCTTATTCTCTAATAGCAACCATGCCTTTGAAGTGAAAAAAACGAATGAATGAATGAATCAATCTTTCTCTAGTTAGTGGCAGAGATATGACTAGAGGCTAGGTCTCATATTTCCTAAATCAGAATTTTTGCATTGCATCACCTTGCTGTAGATATCATGGCTTAGCATTATGTTCATCTGTGATGCTTTAAATTTTGTTGGCAATTTTATCAAATCATGTCCCTCTAGTTATTTGGGAATGCGTGACATCAGATAATTCTCCCTCTGTAAGAATCTACTTTCCCAAACTCACCCATCCCATGCTATTTTAAAGATTAGGAAAGCAAGTTTAACTCCTATTTTTATTTTCATAAGTCCAAACTCTTTGATCTGATAGAAAAAGGCTCTCTATACTTTAGCTACCACCTGTCTTTTTCCAACTTTATTTTCAACAAATCCATTAAGCCTCTAAAAGTGGGAATGAAAGGTGTTCCTTGGTTCTGACCTGGACTTTCCTCATGCTCATTTCAGCTCTCTCTGCTTGGAATGCTATGGTCCGTATTTCTGTCTGTCACTATCTGTCTCATCCTTCAGGGTCCAGCTGAAATGCCAGCTCCTTTATGAAACATTTGTGACTTTCCTAATTTGATATCCACTCTCCTTCTTCTGGACCGCTGGTTACTGTTGGTACAAAATAACATTATTTGTCCTCTACTCCTTACTAGATTGTAATTTCTTTGAGAGCAGAAACTCTGTATTATTTTTAAAGGATACTGAAAGTGTAACTTCGCTGGAATTTGTAGCTAGCTTTACCTATGCCATTCTGCACCTTCTTTGCTACTTATAAATTTGGATAGTCACATAGAACTTTGATATCAGGGTCACACAGCTAGAATTTGCCAGAGGCAAGATAGAAACTAGGACTTTTTGGTTTTCTAAGACATTTGTCTATGCATAACTCAATATTGTCTTTATTTGGAGACTAATTAAAATTACTTTCTTCATTCCAATTATTTTTTAGTAGCTAAGTTTCATTCAAGTGTCATTTCAAACCAGAGGCCTTTACTTATTCTTTTACAATACTTGAGTATATGTTTCTCTATTGAATGCAAACTTTTTGAGAGCAGGAACTTGGGGGATTTTTGTTGTTGTGTTTGAAGTTTTTTGATTTGTTTTGTTTTAAATCTTTGTTTTCCTAGCATGGAGCACAGCAATTGATCTAAATCTTAATAAATACTTACTGAATTGAAGTGAAGTGAATTGCATTATTTATTACATATTCTATAGCTGTTAGCACAGTGTGCTAAATGTGGAAGGTTCTTAGAAAATGTTTTGGTGCATTACAATAAATCATATGTTTGGGGGGCAGCTCTAATGATAGCATCTTCTTAGTTTAGGTTGGGACAAAATGAAAAGCTCACAAGTCACTGAAGAGTTAACAGAAAGAGGCTTAATTTGTTCTATCAAAGCAAGGTTATGTGATAATCTCCCAGTCTCTATATGGTAACAATCCTGGTCATTGAAGCAGGATACGGTAAAGGAAAGGGTGAGTCATTCAGTCTTCAAAAATTCACCAATCAGAAAGGGCCCTAACTTCTCATGGCTGAGAACTTTAAATGCCCTTAGATGACCGGGAAGCTGCATCAGGGAGGATAGAGACAATCAAGTCCCTAGGGAGAGCTTTGTTTCCTTTCTGGGAAAACTAATCGATGTTGCAGGAGAGAAGGGGAGACTTGAGTCTATTCCATGGGCAGGGAGGGTCAGAGAGGGAAGGAACTGCTCTCAAAAAGACTCACACCTGAGGGCCAGCTATGTCTCTTTTTAGGGAAAACTAATCTGGGTCTCAGGAGGGAAGGAGAAAGAATAGGCTTAACATACAATGTTGAGAAATACTAATGTGAAGTAATTCTATCACAAATGGATATTTAAGGTTTGCAAAGGTCTTTCTTCAAAACAACTGGATGAAGTGGAACAAGTTGGGTTTTTTTGTTTGTTGGTTTGGTTTTTTGTTACCATGAGCATCTTGTACTGGTTTAGTTTGCTAGGTGGCTATAGCTAACAGAAGAAATTGTTCTTTCTTTTACTTTTAAAAAAGTCCTCATTTATGTTGTCTCTCACAGTGTGATTTTTTTTCTCCTAAAATTAAATACATCTAGGTTACCCCTGAATTTTTTTTGTGCTTCTGACAGAAATTGGGAGAAATTACTACTTGCTTACACTCAGTGGGGCCTCACACCTTCCATATTAGTAAACTCATGGGCTAACTTCATGAATATCTTTTCTGACAAGTCAACAAACACTTATAAAGCACCCTTCTGTTATGTACTGTACTAAAAGAGGCAAAGAAAGGAAAAAAACCAGACTTGACTCTAAGGAGCTCACAGTTGAATGGAGTGATAAAAAGTTAATAATTTTTATACAAACAAGACACCTATAAAATAAATTTGAGTTATTCAACAGAAAGAAGTTACTATCTTTAAGGAGAAGTGAGAAAAAGTGGAATTTTAGCTGGAATCTGAAAAAAGCCAGTAGGCAGAGATGAAAAGGAACAGATTCTAGCTATGGGAACAGCATATAGTTGGGACAATTGTTAGTCTGAGGAACTGCAAGAAAAGCCAGTGATGTGGAAGGAAGTAAAGTGTAAGAAGTCTGGGAAGGTAGGAGGGAGCCAGGTTTTTATTTGTTTTTAGAGGTAACAGGCCTTTTGGGTGTCAGAATTTCCTTTCTGGAACTGACTTGAAAAGATAACTTTTCTTTTTGTTTTTTTGCTGAATAGGTACAAATAAATACATGTCAACTAATTGGACTGAAATATCAAGAATCTGACAAAAAAAAAAACAAACTACATAATTTTATTTTTTAGTTTTATTCTCTCTCTCTCTCTCTCTCTCTCTCTCTCTCTCTCTCTCTCTCTCTCTCTCTCTCTCTCTCTCTCTCTTTTTTTTTTTTTTTGAGGATTGAGACACCCTTCCCACAACCTCCTCTGCCCTCTTCCTCTTTCACATAGACATTGCTTGCCTTCATTGCCACACCCTGTCTGTACTCCAACCCACAGGGAAATTCCCTAATTGAGGAAATCTATATAGTATGTGTAGAAGCCCTTAACCCATGTGAGACTGCCTTTGAACACCAATGTGTCCCTCACATTTCTTTTCTCAGTTCCTTAATGTTTTCTGACTGCCTCACTGCTTACAGAATTAAATAAAAGAAAAGAAAGGCTCCAGTGAAAGATTAAACAAAGCTATTCATTGTTTTTTCTCTTTCTAACAACCAGATGGCTTCTTCCTGCCACCCATGTCCCAATGTTTACTCCTCTAAATGTTGGCTTCTCCCAAACACAGGGCCTCTCCCTTAGTCTAGAACTCTAGATGACAAATTGTCCTCTTTCAACTTCTGCTGCTTACTCACTAATGTCTGATCAGATTTGCAAGTAAGAATTTCAAAACTTGCTTTCTTACCATCCACTACAATATCTTGCTTCTTGACCTGATCCAGGAAATTTGCTGTTATTGAGTCATTTTTTTCCAGTTGTGTCCAAATCTTTGTGACCCCATTTGGGGTTTTGTTGGCAAAGGTAGTAGAGTGGTTTCCCATTTCCATCTCATTTTGCAGGTGAGGAAAGTAGGCAAAGAGGATTAAGTGACATTCCCAGGGTGATACAGCCAGTATTTTTCTCAGATCAGATTTGAATTCAAGAAGATTATTTTTACTCACCAGAGGCCTGAGGCTAGACCATTTAGCTAACCCCTGTTGAAAATATCTCTAGGCAAAGTACTTTGAGCTACTAGTTTGTAGTCATGTTGGACTGGTATTCCTATGACATCTCAACAAAGTCAACCTTTAGACTGGGCAAAGAATAAAGATAAAGGGCATTTTTATATTTTGTTTTTCCCTTTTTTTAAAAAAAAAAATAGCAAATGGGGTTAAGAAAGAGTAAGGATTAGTGATAAAAGGGAAGCTTTAGACTATTTAATCTAGATTAGGATTCACCCATTTCTTCAGTGAAAGGATTTCCTTTCCCTAGTGAATCATATTCTGACTAATTTGTAGTTTTATTTCAGGAAGTTTGTAAAGAGGTCTGGAACCTCCAGACAGGAAGATTGAATACAAAGGAGAATTCAATTATTTGACCAATATTATTGTTATTAACCACTCGTTATCTCTCCCTAGAGCATGCTTCCCATTCTCTGCTGCCCTTCCCCATGCCTTGTGGTGACCTGTTTAATTTAGATTGAAGATTTTATGAACTTTGATGTTACCTAATCCTAGATTCTAGAGTAGAGATTGTGGAAATGAGCGATAAGGTTGGTTTTTCTCGTTTTCCTTACCAATTTCAAGTAGAAGGATGTGTTCAAATCCCATCTTTGCCACTTGTTACATGTATGATCCTTCAGTGGTCTTGTTTCCCAAAATGAAAGTATTGTCTTGAATCAAGCTTTGATAATATTTCTTGCTATGGACTCAGAGATATGCTGAAGTCACTTAAAATCATATCAGGAGCTGATGAATTTTTAGTGAAAGTATCCAAATTAGAAATCAGTAAAAGTTACAAATTAGGACTTGATATATTGTTTTGGTGATTGTCTAGACAATAAAGTGATGGGATAATATTAATAATTCAGATTAAACTAAAAATGTGTTGTATATACATTTTCTTTTTGAGAGCTAACATTTACCAATTCATTACTTCATGGGTCCCCTTAATAATCTAGTGACCCTGATTGACCCCTTTTCAGAATAATATATTTTAAAATTTATTTTGCAAGGCAATTGGGGTTAAGTGACATGCTCAGAGTTGTACAACTAGTAAGGGTTAAGTGTCTGAAGCTGGATTTGAACTCAGATCCTCCTGACTCTAGGGTTGCTGCTCTATCCACTGTGCCTTCTAGCTATCCTAGAATGATGTTTTAAAATGAATATAAAATATATAGATTTCATTGGAAACCAATAAATTGGGATATAGTTATCAAAATATTAAAAGTAATATGTACATGGACCCCAATTTAAGAACCCTTATGTAATTAGGGGAATTTTAAGTTCCTAATCTATGATCTCTTCTTTTCTATTCTCTTTGTCACATCAACAATTCTCTGCTTCTGTTGATACTTGACCCTTAGCATGGATTCCTCAAGTTCCAATTGCACCCAGTGAAGATGCTGTCCTCTTTTGTAAGGTGGTGAGAAACCAAAGTAGTAGCCCTCCAGAGATCATTTCATTTTTATTCATTCTGCTCTCTTGCTCCAGTCACTGAAGCAAAGGGAATGTAAAAGCCATCCTGACAGCTGATTCCAAGTGCCTGCAGCTGTTAATTAATGAGGAGAAATGTTGGGATGATTCCCTTTAATGTTGAGCCTCTGTTCTGAAGGGGATCAAAGCCATTCCAGCCTGAGCAGTTGTATCAAGTGTGTGGAATTGTGGGGTTAGAACATTTTTTTCTCTTGGATTTCTATAGCATCTCAAACCTGAATAATTGATAATGATTTGCACCCAGTTAGCAATATTATGTTACCAAATGAAGCTTAACTTGGTGCTACAGTTTGGAGGGTTAGTGAATAGAGCTTTATAGACTTGAAGTGTTGTCTTAATTAGGTTTTAATTCTGCTTTTCTATCTGAAATGAAAAATAGATCATGAGAAGCCATTTGGCTGATATTTAAAAGTGGGAATTAGGGAGGATGAGAGAGAGTAAGGGGAGAAAAAGAAAAGATATGCCCATGATATAAAGTATAGTAACTGATTTGTCAAGAAATTCTAAATTACACTTAATTTGTGAAAACTTAAAAATGTCTTCTGTGGGACCTGTGATTGTTCAAAAATGCAGAAAACATCTGGCTTAATTTTTGAGAATTCTTAGGAAGTAGAAGGTGGCAGACATAATTAAAGAGATTCCATGGTTTAATTTGGCTTGGAATCTCTGGCTTAGAACTATGAGAAATATGGGTTTGATTCCTTCCTTTGATGTTTGTGATCATGGACAAGTCATTTAACTTCTATCAGACTAATTTCCTCATCCATAAAATTTGACTAATAATGCTTGTCTGATCTAGTTCACAATGTTATTGTGAAGACCAGATGAGTTGCGACAGTAGTACAGGCTACCTGTGCAAGGTTATCTCCAGTGATGCTAAAGATGTTGGAATAGCAGTAACTGCACATACTAACTCATGTTCTACTTTCCTTAAGGTTAAAAAAGATTTCCAAGTGAATGTAGTTTTCATTTTTTTCCTCCAGGGGTCCCCATGCTAGAGCCACCAGCACTGTGGTCTCCTTAAGTCCTCCCAACCCCCTCCCAATTTTTACATAGGATATGAATAAGCAAAACAGCAGGACCTAAGGGATGCTTCGAAACTGGCTCTGAATCCATGTCATATCTCTCCTTTAGTGCCTGAGGTTCCTGAGCTTCCAAACACTTTTGTTATGGATTTTTATATTTCATATTGACTGTGGAATTGTGCCTTTCAATTCTCAATAGAGGAATTACGGATGCAAATTTATGTCTGTGCATCCAAAGGGGTTTTATAAAATGCCCCGTTGACAACTGTACTGTGGGAGTTTTCATGATATGAAAATGTAGTGGCAATGAAACAGAGCAATGTTTCCAGGGAACTAGATATAAAGTGGAATGGATGAGTTTGTCATAAGGGAATAGGTATCTCCATCATTTGCTCACATTCAGACAAGTTTTGAGAAGTTTTCGGTTGGCTTGTTTTTCCCTCAGGGAAATACAAACAGCTACTTTTTCATTTTTCTCGGATCTTATTCAATATTGGAAATAATAAAGGGACCCAATGTTCAATGAGGAAGATAATAATATTCATAATTAATAATAATAATTGCAACATTTGTATAGTGCTTTAAAGTTTGCAAAGTGCTTTACAAATAGAATCTCATCACAACCTTTTGAGGTAGATGTTATTTCCATTTTACAGAAAAGGAAATGGAGGCTGATAAAGATCTCCCATCTAGTAAGTGCTAATAAATTGCTAAGATAGATTTTCCCTCAGGTTATCTTGACTTGTACTAGATTTTAAAATATCTCCTTCATATCTCTTCTCTTAACTGATATGAATTCAAACCTTACTGATACCAAGTCCAGAGTTCTCTGCACTACACCTCTAGATTCCATAGCATCTTTCAAATCTTTTCCAACATTTAGGGGTAAGTAAAACATTCCCTCCAAATGTTATAGAGATACTTGGGTTTACCCATACCTGAGCAGGAAATCCTCCATGCTGGACCCTCGGTGAGGGGAGCATATGGTTTCCATAGGAAAAGCTCTAGAAATAGGGAACTCCCTAATAACAGTAGTTGACATTTACACAATCTTTTAAGAATAATACAAGACTTTTACATACATTATTTTATTTATTCCAATACTAAGGAATAACTCTCATAGAGCTAAAATTAGAAAAGACTTCAGAGTTCACTTATACCAAATTTTTTTTTATAATACAGTATAATTTATATACTATTTTATAATATAATCTGCTATAGTATAGCAGACAGGTCTGCTTTTCCCTGTGTTTGTGGGTGTGATGGGAAGAAGAGGGAGAGAGTACCAACAATTAACTCTTCAAGAAAGATTGCCTAAAAAGAAAATGACACATGAGTTGATTCTTAAAAGGATTCCAAACAAGCAAAGGGAGAAGCTTGTGCCTTTTAGGCATGGGGAACAACCTGCTCAAAAGCATAAAGTGTACTTGCTAGAGTAGATTAGTCTGACTTATACCTAGAATGAATGAAGGGAAATGATATTATTGGAGGCATCGTAGGGAAGACAGGCCTGTCTGCCACACTACAATCAGGGGCTTTCAGAAGGCATCTAAGAATTGTGTTTCTAGGGATTAGCTTGGGGTTCTAGAGGAAAGAAATCATCAGGAATAAATATCACCTTTGACTGGAATAGAATTAAGCCTTCTTCCTCACTCTTTTCTAGAGGTATGTCAATTACTATTTAACTCAGATCCCCCTTCATTCCATTTTATATTCTGATGTTGATTGTTAACTTATAGGTTTGAGTTTCCAATGTCAGTACTTCTCAAAGGGAAGATTGTTTTCTTCTACTTGCTTTGTGTACAATTAGGATGTGTTGCCAATGGGTCAAAAGCAATGCTTTAGTTGTCTTATGGTCTGAACAGTTAAATTAAACATAAGCAGAGAAGGATCATAACCACATATACATTAAACTTATTGGTGTTTAATGCCATGATTGACTTCCCTAATTAGGAAATTATTTCTTAGCTGCCTGATCAGTTATCAAATCTACTTGTTTGTCCTTCAAAGCAATATTCTGTATTTCCCCCCCATATCAACCATTTCTAGCACTGAATTAGACATAAAAGGACATCTATCACAGAGCTTTTTATTTTATTTTTGGAAGGGAGGACCATACCTCTATTAAATATGAAGAAGACTCTAAATTCTCTTTGGAAGACATATGGGAGAATATTGACTAGGATCTTCCAAGATGAAAAGTCACAAATAGATTGAGATTACACTGATGGATGTACATCTACACCTACATTCACAGGATTAAATATTTATTGAGGTATTAGAGTATATTCCCTCTATAGTTACAAACCAATATTTCTAGGATATGATTTTAAAACAGAAATAGAAAGGTTGAATGGAAAGACCTTTAGAGGACCTGAGTACAAATCCTAGTTCTGCCATTTACCACCTGAGTGAACTTGAGAAGTCACTTGATCTTCAACTTTGTTATCTATAAAATGAGGGGATTAGAATAGATGACTTCTAGTATTCCTTTTAGGTCTAAATATCACTCAAGTGTCTTTGTCAAGAAAAGCCCAAATGTGGTCACCAAGAATTGGTCATGATTGAAAAAAGGGAACAACAACATCTAGATACAAAGGAAAAAAACAAACAATTTTTAATCTAATCACAGTGTTTGTCAACCTTCCAATAGTATTGTTTAGTTTTGATAGAGGGTACCTATTGTAAAGAACGGACCTGTTCTTTTTGTAGTTAATTATTTATGATACTGATTATTTAATTTGTATTTAGTATACTCTTGCTTTTCTTTCTTTTTCTTAGAACAAAAAAGAAAATGAAATTCAGATAAATTTTTTTGACTTCTTGTTAGCATCTGGAAGGATGGTTAGAAGAAAGCAAGCAATTGTCCTAGAATCCTATGTGCTACAACAAGACTTTTCTGATCCTCCTTGATGCTAGCTCCTTTTCTTTCTTGATTTTCTCCAATATTATATATATATATATATATATATATATATATATATATATATATATATATACACACATATATATACATATATATGTATATATATGTATGTATGTATGTATGTATGTATATATTAGATATATATACTAACATACTGCTTCATGCTGGGGATTACAGACTTGTAGAATTTTGAGCTGAGAGGGGCTTTAAAGATCATCCACCTAGTTAAGGGCCCAGATAAGTTAAAGAACTTGCTCATGGTCACATATGTAATAAGAAGCAGATTAAGAAATGAAACCAGGTCCTTTGGTTTCAAGTCTTTTTTCATTAGTTTTTTTTTTAATAAAATAATTTCTAAAATAACTAAAAAGCAAAATTCATTATAAAATTAGTCCAATTTGAGACTCATTCAAGGTTAAATGTTAAAAGGCCTTGTTTTGAAAGAGATTGAGTCAGTCTAATAGCATGGACATAGTAGCTATAATATAACTTATAATATGGACATATAGTTATAAGGAGTCTTCAGTCTTCTCTCTCAGTTTGTTTCACAAACAATTTTCAAGGAAACTCCCTCTACCAGTATAGACCAACAACTTTTCTGCATTTTAAAGTCCTTAGTTACAGAGGCTTCAGCATAATAATTAAATTAATGATGAATACAGGGTAGTAAGGTGACATACAGAGTCAGCACAATCTGTGATGCTGAGAAAGTCTTTTAATTTATGTTTGCCTCAATTTCCTTATCAGTAAAATGATGATAATAATAATACTTACTTTTCAGGGTAATTGTATCAAACAAGATATAAGTGCCTTACAAATTTTAAAGTACTATTTAAATGCTAGCTTTTATTATCATTCATTAATTAAATAATAATTGGGATTACTTGTGAATTATAAAGATTTATGTTCTTAATTATCACATATAATTGGTTGCTCTTGCTCTCATTTCACCCCATTTGTATCCTTAAAATAAGATGCTGGGATTTTTTTTTTTTTTTTTTTAATGGAAGCTCTAGTTCAAACCTAGTTAAACTTCCTCCCAACTTTCAGCTCAATTAATACAGGAATTCTGTGGAAGAGAGACAATTAAGAGGTTAGAACATTAAGCCTAGAAGCAAGAAGACCTAGGTTCTGATGCAATTTCAGACACCCACTAGTTGTGATCCTAAGCAAGTCACTTGTTTGCCTTAATTTACAAAAAATAAGTGGAACTCCAGTATCTTTGCCAAGAAGAAACCCAAATGGAGTTATGAAGAATTGGACACCAGTAAACAACTTGAAGGAGTAGGTGGCTATGGTGAAGGGATATTTTTAGTCCATTAATTCTTGCTGTATTTTTTCAGTGATCTGAGAACATGACCTATGATACTTTCCTGGTGGTTTCTTCTTTTCAGCCCCTGATCTATAAATCATCTGGAATGTTGCAGCGGTTTTAGAAACATCCCTCATCGGAGCTGAGGGAAAGAGTGCTTGCTTTCTGTCTGACTGGCACAAATTGCCATCATTCCCACCTGGCAGAAGCCTCTGGGCTGGCCCATATCCAGCCTTCCCATTCTGGGATGGAATGGCTTCCCACCAATGAAGGGCTCCCTCAATTGTGTGTTTGGAGTTCAAAGTGTTCCATCTCCTCCATATCAGACAATCCTCCTCACTTGGAAAGAAATGATGGATGATACTGGACCAAATTTGAAAATTGGGATAAAGAAGTATTGTCATAATGGGTGAAAAGCAAGTTAGAAATTTGGTGTTACAATTCCAGTTTCTCCTATTTATTAGCTTTGTGACAGTAAACAAGTCACTTCATTTAACTATCAATTTACTTATTAAAAATGAAAAAGTTTTGACTTCTGGGTACTGGATTTGAAATCAGAGGACCCTGGTTCAAATTCTGACTGAAGTTTACTAGTTTTTTGACCATACGTCACTCAGCATCTCTTAGACTCTTAGATTTAGACTTAGAGTTCCCTCATCTGTTGATCTAGAAGGCTTCGGCCATGGTACTGAATTATATTAGGAAACTAGGTAAGGCTTCCCTCAACTTCCCACACCTGCAGGCAACCACCATAATTCTCTGTCCTTTCTCATAGTACTCATGTAGACAGGTGCTCTGCCTGGGAGCGGCTTTTAAAGGCATACACCCTCACCCTAACATTCTAATTAGAATATTGGAACAGAATTATTTTACAAGCTTCAGCTTTGCCCTTCTGCCAAAGCTCACAAATCCTAACCTCCTGCTTTTGTAATCCCTTTCATTAAGATCAGACTTGTGTCTAGGTGAAAATCCCTTCCCTCTGTTTCCTTTCCCTTTACTCTCATCACTGTCCAACTGGGTCTTTCTTCCTCTGACTCTAGCCCCTTTGTTTTGAACCTTCCTTCCACTTTTGTTTTCTGAATCTCTTTTGACTTTGTTCTCCTCTGTTCTCAAACTCCCCTCCTACAACCTAATTATTTACTAGCACTAAGTAAAACTTGACTTCTCCCTAAAGATGGCACATCTGTGGTTGCCCTCTCCAGTGTTGGCCACTTCTCTCATTCACCCCTGAATTCCAAGGCTAGGAAAAATAAGTCCCCATTCGGCTAGCTCCCCAAGGTTACTTAATTTCTATTCAAACAGCACTCCATAATCCTTCTTTTTATAAAATGATCCAAAAATTCCCCAGGATATTACCTTCATAAAAATATCTTTTAGCTATTGTCTTCTGTACCTATACTATTGCCACCCTAGTTCAGACTCTTATCAAGTTTTACCTGAACTTTTAAAATAGCTTCCCAACTAGTCTTTCTACTCTTTCTCTTCTCCAGGCCATTCAATATTTATCCTTTACATAGTCACCAAAATAATCCTCTTAATACATACATCTGGTCATGTCACTAATCTAGATTAAATCAATTAGCCAATAAGCATTTATTAAGTACCTACTATGTACCAGCTGATATTATAAGTGCTGGAGATGCAAAAAGAGACACAAGATAGCCCATGCCCTCAAGAAGTTTCTTATCTAATGGAGGAAACCACAAGCAAACAAATGTGTACAAGAAATCTATTTAGAGGACTGGTAGGATATAACAAAGAAAGGGAAAGCACTAGAATTAAGAAAGATTGGGAAAGGCTTCTTGTAGGAAAAAGAAAAAGGATTTTAAATGAAATTCAAAAAAAGCAATAGGTGTTGATGAAGAGGGCACACAGTACATTCAGAATAAATACCCCAAAGCCAAGAGATTAAGGAAGTCAATGTCATTGGATCAAAGAGTACTTGGTGGGAGTATGGTGTAAGAAAAGTAGGAAGAGATCAGGTTATGAAGGATTTGAAATGACAAATGGAGGCTTTTTTATTTGATCCTATAGGGAGTAGATTTTTCTTGAGTATGTGTGTGTGGTGATATAGTTGGACCTATGCTTTAGTAAAATCACTTTGATGGTAGAAGGAAGAAGAAGGAGTAGAGTGAGGGGGAAACTTGAGGCAGAAAACTTATGAACAGGTATTGCAATAGTCCAGGCATGAGGTGATAAGGGTCCACACTAGAGTTGTTGCAAGTGCCAAAGGAGAGAAGTTGATTGGAGAGATGTTGGAAAGGTGAAATCAGTGGGATATAGGGTGGTGTGAGAAAAAGTGAGAAGTTGAGGATGGTACCTTACTTAATTGTGAATCTGAGTAACAGAGTACTGAGAGAACTGAGAGAGTAACTGAGAGTAACTATTCCTCCATAGTAATAGGACTTGGAGGGGGAGGATTTAAAAGGAAAGATCATGAAAGATAATGCTTAAGAATAAGTCAATGGGTTTCTCCATAATTTATTATATGTAACACTATTATACCCTTTTAACCTTATTTTCATTATTTTCTCTATTCATTCTTTGGTCTAGTCAAATAGCTCACTGATCTTATTTTATGCTTGTCTGCCTTCAGACCTTTATACAGGATGATCTCTTACATACACCTCCTATTCTCTCCATTCCTCCCTCCTCCCCTCCTCCATTCCCTTGCTCCTGGAACACACTCCCTCTTAATCTCTACCAGTAAGAATGCTTCTTTTACTTCAAGGCTGAGCTCTGCTGATTCACCTCTTATTGCCAGATCAAAACATTCTCTCCCATGTCCAATTTTCTTAGAGTCTTACATCTTATTCTCTTTTCTTCCATGAAGTCCTAAATGTGCTTGTATTATATTTCTCCATCTGTGTATGGGTAATATTTTTCCATTTAATTATAAATTTCTTGAGGCCAGGGACTATTTCCCTTCTTCCTTATATCAACTGAGCGTTAAGCATAGTTTCTTGTACAAGATAAGCACTTGATAAATTTTTGTTCAATTTGTCAAAATTGTGTTCAATTTGTCAAATTTATTCAATTTGTCAGTTTTTGTCACTTTTGTTCAATTTGTCATGCAGGTAGAAAAGGCTTAGACAAACTCAGAGAGCTAATGCTGTTTTGTTCTAAATATTATAATATTATATATATTATATATTACATATATAATATATTGTTATATATTATAATTTTTAGGCTTGGTAAATAGACTTGAATATAAATCACCATAAATAGGTGAGTTTTTTCTCTTCTAAAAAAAAAGAAAAGGTAAGAGAGCACTTAGGAGCAAAAGGGTTATCAAGGACAACTCTTCCAGTTTATGTGAAATGAAGAGTTCTTAAAGTATGGAAGAAGTGACAAGAGTCTTGAGCTGGTTTATAATCTACTTGGATTTCATGAGGGAGAAAGTTTATATTTGGAAACTCTTCAAAATACTTTTCATAAGAAAATTTATATCAGGATTTTTCCCCCACTATAAAAAAAATTATATCAGGTTTTTTTTTCCTATTGTCAAAAAATTTATTTTTTGACTAACATATTCATTAATTCTTATCAACCACTTATACCTTATTATAATGGAGTTTATTGGATCCTTTTCTAAAAGCACTTTTTGTTTGCTTTTTGGAGGGAGGATTCTGGGTTCTGAATTGGGGAATCAATATCATAAAATTGAAAGGTGGTTAGACTATCATAAGAAATAATTTCAACTCCTGCGTAATGCAAGAGAGCTAAGCTTAAATTAAAGGAGTACAGTTCTAATGATGGAATTTAGGTATCAGTAAATAGTTGGTGAGGTATTTTGGAGTGGGCTAGGATTATTCTCCCCTTCTTTCCTCTGAATTCATGCCACTTAGTAGAAAAAAGGCACTAAAGAGAGAGCCTGGGGAAATGGAAGAACAAACTGCTCATTTTCTAATTTTACTCATAGTTATACTACCTGAACTTATTGATTCTTCATCTGATTCAAGTTTATTTTGATATTCTTGCTCTATCATGCCCATCACTTTCATGATGTCATTGATCCTATTTGAGAATCACTACCACCAATATAAGACACCCATTCCTCCCATCCCCAACCCTTCTCTGAACTAGGCTTAGAAATGCAAGATGGGAGACACAAAACATTTCAGGACTTAAGGAAGGATAAGGTGAATATTTCCTGTACCATTTGGAGTTAATTGTTCTTCTGAATTGCCTCATGTTTATACTGAGTTACATGGTTTCCTGAACAATCAGACTCCCCTTTAGTTATTGAGAAAGGATACTGAAAAGACTCATAGAGTCTTACAGCAGGAGAGCTGGGACAACAATATGGCATGTGCTGGGGTCTGAAAGACCTGGTTAAAGCTACACATCTGACTTATGGTGTCTTTGAGCCAATGGGAAAATCCTGCTTCCTTTGTGAGATTCAGGCACTCTCCAAGACTCTTAAGTCCCTCTTAACAGGGAATTGCTCTCTTGGAGTCCCACATATTGATGAAATCACAAGTCCAGCATGTATACATATATTGTATTTAATTTATACTTTAATATATTTAACATGTATTGGTCAACCTGCCATCTGAGGGAGGGGGTGGAGGGGAAAAGTTAGAACAAAAGGTTTGGCAATTGTCAATGCTGTAAAATTACCCATGCATATATCTGGTAAATAAAAAGCCATAAAAAAAGAAAGAAATCACAAGTCCAGGTTAAAACAAAATAAAACTGGGAAGCTAGTACATTCTCTAGCACTAAATCTATTTGGTGCTTCTTTCAAAGATGTTATGGCAGAGCTTGAGGGCAACTTGCTCTTTGATGAGTTGACTGTTGTAAACTTGTAAGATTAGGAATTAGACTTCAGAGGAACTTTGTAACACCTTTGAATGGCATAAAAACTGGTCCAAAGGCCTTCCGAATGGCCCAAAAGGCTTGGGGCAAGTGCAATTGTCTGCATGAAACTCTTTGGTCCTACTAATTCGTCTAGAAGTGATTCCCTTCAAATTGTATGAATACATTGATGTGGAAATTATAAACTAACACAAGCTTACCTTAGCAAATGTCAGCATCATGCCTAAGGCCAGGAATTCAAAGTAATACCAGATGCTGTTCCCTTCTTTTTATTCTGGGATAATCCCTTGATTGAAGATTACATTGAATGTCATTTCTGTCAGTCCCTTGGGCTAATATTGTATTTTCCTAATACACAATACTTAGATGCAAGGGATAGGAGACAAACTTCCTGACCCTGGTATGCTCTTGGCTTGGACTAGTGCATTGTGGAATACTTGTTGCTCTACTAAGCCTTAGGGAAGTGTAAATGTCAAGGTTAGAGATGCTACTCTGTTTCACCTGTCCAAAATACCCATGGCACTGAGAGGTAAGGATACTTTTCCTTAATACTACTTCCTGGGTCCCATCATATTATATCTCTTCTCCATACTTCTTGTTTGGTCACCCAAATAGATTTTCCTTTCCTCTCTCAGACGTCAAAAGCTGTTTCCTGGACAGAATCCTGTAAAAACTGTCATCTCTCTGGGAGCTCTGTCTTCGCTGTGTTTGTAGCTCTCAAAGAATTTTCTCCTCTCTTAAACTTTCTCTTACTTGAAGACAGAAGAGCTGCCCTTTTCCATTAAGAGAAAGACAGGTAAAGATCACTAGTGATGGTGACAAGTCACTAGAAAAGGTTATTAGAGATAGGAATCATTTCTTTTCCTTTCTGAAATGCAATATGAAATGTGAATGAAAAATATTGAGATAATTCACATAAAGTAATAAGCCAATAAAATGAAACTCTGAGGTGGAATTTAAGATAACAGGGCTCTGGGTAATAATCAGCATGACTTTGGAAAGAATCAATAATGTTTTTTAAATCTTTTAGTCACTTTTTATACTTTTCATGATAAAATAACAGACCTCACTAAATCAAAGAAAGTCTACCTGAATCTTCTATCATGGTATAGTGTATAGATCACTGGATTTAGGTTCAGAGGATCTGAATTCAAACAATGACTTTGTCACTGACTTCATTTTTGTGACTATGAGCAAATTATACGATCTCTCAGGTCTGGTGTTTCCCAATTTATAAAATCAATAGATTAGACTAAGTTCTAATGTCTATTTCAGCTCTCAATCCATAATCCTATAAACTTTTTTTTTTTTTTTTTAACAAAAATGACCATCTGATTATATCAAAAGGAATCATCAATCAGTTTTTGTGGCTTTTAACCCACTTGGATAGGACATTCCATGGCTATTGAAGCATCTCTTCCATCCATAACAACACCTCCCTCTCCATCTCACTCACTAGATTCCAATGACTCCCTATTGTTTCTAGGATCAGTTATAAAAATCCTGTTTGCCTATTAAAGTTCTTTAAACCTGGCCCCTTTTTCCTTTTCCAGTCTTCTTAGATTTCACTCTCTTCTATGTACTCTATAACTCAGAAGCATTAGCTTGCTTGTTGTTCTTGATACATAACCTTTCATGTCCACATGCCTACAATGTTCTTTTCTCACCTCCACTTCCTATGTTCCTGGGCTTCCTTCAAATTTCAGTTCACATCTCAAAATCTTCTGCAGGAAGCCTTCTTATTTCCCTTTCCTCTTACCACTCCAAGATGTCACTCTGAGGTGACCTTTCATTTATACTACATAGAGCTTGTAAATAATCCTTTGCATGTTATTTCCTCCTTTAGAATGTGAAATTGAATCATACATAATACATTTTTTATAACCTTTAAACAATCAACATGGCTCTAGGGAAAGATTGATTAATTTGGTGTCCGACTTGGGTTTCAACAATTTTTATAATTCTCAAATCTCTTTAAAGTTCATTTTATAATATTGAGAGACTGTGACGCAAATGGTCTCTTGCAATCTCTCTATTCATTACCTACTTCTATGGCTTTAGGAAATCATCATTACCTAGTTTTCTGGCCATAGGCAAAGCACTTAACATTTCTGGGCCTCAAATTTTCTATGTATAATGGAGAGGTTAGGATTGAATGCCTTCTGAAATCTTTCCTAGGTCTCAGTCTAAAATTTTATAAACTTAGTACTTCTTAACATTCAGGTAGTAGGCTGCCTTAATAGAGTAAGAGTTGGCAACCTGGGATTTATTTCTAACTTCATCATTCATTCACTTTATATTTTTGCCTACCAATGCCTTGGTTTCTCTGGTTGATATTCTTCATGGGACTGGGGAAAACCAAAACAAAACACACAGCTCTGTACTTCTCTTAGAAGTTGTAAAGAGAAATAATAAACCATGGAATTCAGTATTTGAACTAGTTGCCCATTGCCTTTTGAAATCAAAGTATATCCTTGTAAATAAACTCTGACATTAATAGCAGCCTCTAGTTTTTGTTCTGTTCCATCCCTGAGGCACTCAGAGGATTTTGCATATTTTAATAACATAATTTTGAGTAAAATATATTACAATAAATATAATATTAAGAATATATAAAATCATGTTATTAAAATATGTAAAATCCTCTGAGTATTTGAGGGTTAGGGATAGAACAAAAGCCAAAGGCTGTTTTTAT
This sequence comes from Sminthopsis crassicaudata, assembly GCF_048593235.1. Lineage (NCBI taxonomy): Eukaryota > Metazoa > Chordata > Mammalia > Dasyuromorphia > Dasyuridae > Sminthopsis > Sminthopsis crassicaudata. The sequence goes on along the minus strand of NC_133617.1, from coordinate 602,731,092 downwards.
TGTCAGAGCTTATAAAGATTTCCTTTGCTTTCAGAGCAATGAGTAGCTAGTTCAAACACTAAATTCCATTTTTATTATTTTGCTATAGGTTGCCCTTTCATTGAAAGCACCTATAAGTTTGTCAAGAGGTTTAGAAAAGTCTAGACACTTTTTGCCTCCCTCCCACTGGTTCCATACTAAAGGAGAATTTATAAAATACTTTCTGGTTCATGTGCTAGTTTCAAAATGAAATCAACATTATTATTCAAAAAATTATACTGAGGATTTGGATGAGTGATCTTTAAAGGAGGTCAGATTCCTTGGGAAGCTAGATAATATTGATTTAAATAGTGGTAAATAAATGATGGAAGATCTCAGAGACCTAGCAGGTTAGTGTGTATTATGGATAAGTATTGGGAGAGTAGGATATGGATAGACTGGAGATGGTGGATGCTACTGACTAAAAATGATCCAGGTATAGCTTTATTTTGCCCAGGATAGTGCAATCAGCCAAAGAACTGTATTTGTAATGAAGATGAGGGTGAGGCACCTATAAGTATAAACATGCTTGCAGTGTTTATGTTATTAAATCATTTCCCTGAAGGGAAGAAGAGGAAGATAATGCATTTTCATATATCTAATATTTGTCGAACTCCTATGATAAGATATATGCAGTACTAACTATGCTGGGTGACTGTGCCCAAATTCTTGTCTGCTAGAAACTTATACTTAGAAAAGGGCAGACAACAAGAGGTAATAAAAACTGTGTCAAATGAGAAATGGTTAAAGAGACCAGAAATGCTGATTATAAAGGACTTGCAATGATAATGATCATAATAATGGTCATCACATATTTAATAGCCTGCCATGTTCAGAACATAATTTAAGAAGGCAAAGCTAGGATCAGTAGTTGAAGTTATTCTGGCTCTCAATGTTTTCACATTTAAAATGAATATATCAGTCTAAATGATTTTTAAGGTCTTTTCCACTCTAGATTTATGATTATATAGAAGTATATTTGAAACAAGGTCTTAATTCAGTGGAATTGACGAGATGATGGTTCTCTAGTTCACACATACATAGTGTGCTGTAATGATGTAATCATACTAAGGTATTTAAGGGCTGAGAAGGTATTTAAGGGCTGGAAATGAGACATTCTATCTTTGACCATCCTAGGGGTTCTCCTTCCTTCCTCTACTAAGACCAAGGACTCGGGCTGGTCCGGACATTACAGTCCTTTGTCACATATAAAAATGAGTTCTCTGAACATTAGATTTGTATAAAAATAAAGTGGTCTGTCTTACTGGGTAGTAAGTATCACTGGAAATATTTAAGAAGAGCTTGGAAAAGCATTTGTTGGGATATTGTAGGTGAAGTTCATATATTATGAAAGGAGTTATGTTAAATGATCTATAAGATAACTTTCACTTCTAGATTTCTATGTTAACTTTCTTTTCTTTTGGCCACACCTGTGATTTCCTTAGTATGGGGAATCTTCTGGTGAAGAAATTCCTACTACCAATGAAAATCAACAACAGCTATAAAACCTATTGTCTTTATTCCCCTTTATTGTCTGAATTCCTCTGAATATGATTATAAGGTTCCAGAGGACAGAAATTCTGCCTTACACATTAAAACATCCTCTAGCATATCTAGCACAATACTTTTACATAGATTACACTTAATAGAAATGGGTGCTCTTAGAGCAGTGCTTCTTAATTTTTTTTCCATCACAACTCCTTTTCCCCTGGGAAATTTTTATGTGACCCTAGCATATAGGTATATAAAAATATATGCAAATCTTTATTGAAAATAAATCATAATATTGAAACCACCATATTCAGTCATGAGATTCCACATGAGATCATGACCCTCAATTTAAGAAGCTTTGATTTAGAGAATCATGTGGGGTACTGAAAGATTAAGTGACATAGCAAGTAGGTTCCAGAAATATTCTTGAATATTACCTAAGTCTAACTCTCTGAGGGTCACTATAACTTGCTGCTTCTTGCTTCCATGTTATACATCACGGTAAATTCATAAATAGAGGTGTATATATATATATATATATATATATATATATATATATATATTAATTATACTTAGGATATTAAAATCAATATATTACAATAAAATTATAAGTAGCATAAATACAATCATAATATTATAATGGTTACATCTAATTGTAATATAATTATTGCTATAATTATACATAAAATTATAGTATAATAATTAAATTATATATGGTATATGTATATACAGAATATATGTATACTATATTATATTCTTTAGCCACTAAGAATAATGGTTCTAGATGCAATACCAATCTTTATAAAAATGACTTTAGATGGTCTAAAAAGCCTGTATATTCTTATCAATGATGCTACCACTAATGACTATTTTCTTCCTCATTGACCAATTCCAATTTTTGGTTTCTGGTATTGAGACCATAGTTCCCAAGAACCCTGTCCAGAGTCCTAATTTGTGCTTTGGTACATGATCACAGTAAATCTTTAGCAAGCATTTACCCATTACTATAGGTGTGTAAACTCATTAAAGAAACATTTCTGATACTTGCAAAAAGAGTATAATTATTCAAAGGAAAACCTTTTTCAGAGGATCAGGGCACATACACACACACACACACACACACACACACACATACACACACACCCCTTTCTTTTAAAACTGGAGTAGAATCTTCCTTGACTCTTTTGTTTACCAATTATGAATAATCATATCATAGAGTATAAAATAGAATGCACTGGATTAGGAGTTTTAGCTTTAGCTCTTTCACTAACTACTCCATTTCCTATTTTACCAAACTTCATCTCCCAAGCTCTCTGCTTCTATGAAAAGCACGTGAATCAGGGCTGGAGGTAGAGTTAAGGTAGAATTTCTAGAAATAGTGTTTCTCCCTTTGACAAACTCCTATGCTAGAGTATAAAGTACACGAGAAATTACAGTGAAATGAAGCTTATGAAGGCCAGATGCTTCCTAACATGAATTTTGTTATTGTGCTGAGGGTTTTAATTCTTGTCTTCTGAAGAGTTTTGTGTGAGAAAGGTGTGTGGGTGTGTGGGTTTGGTTTTAATTTTTTGGAACCACAATGCTGAGGGGAAACTACTAATTCTGAAAGGGAGTTTTTGTTGTTTTTTTCTTACCCTCTGTTAGTTGCCTCTAGGCTTAGTGTGTTAGCAGCTGCTTTATAATCTTGCTAGATGGGATTGTAAAATTGCCTTACAATGCAAGTACCTGGCAACGGAAATTTTATCCAAAGAGCTCCAGGTGGTGGTATAGCCACACCCCAAAAGGCCAGTTTAACTGGCTGTTTGGTAGTTCTGCCTAGCAAGGTGGTCCAATTTTTGTGTTGATTAAATAAAACAATTTCACTTTATCTCAAGAAGACAGGACATAATTGCCACATAAAGTGTGCACAAGCAAACCTAGGAGGTGTTTGCAGGCAGTTTACTCATCAGAAAGAAAACAAACCATTATAAAGATCCAAAAGAACGGCAGATGTTTTAGGTATTAATCTTATCCTTCTTTTTCTTTCCTTAACTTTAAGAGATAGCATGATATATGGAAAAGATGCTTGTCTAGGTTCTGTTCTCAACCAGCCATGTTTTACTGAGCAATTCAGAACCTCTCTAGGCCTCCATTTTAAAATTTGTAAAGTGAAGGCACTCATTTCATAGCTAGTTGGTACCTGGGCAATTAGGTAGCACTATGGATAGAGTGTTATATTTTGAGTAGGAAGACATGAGTGTGAATGTTGCCTTTGACACGTAATAGCTGTGATCTTGAACAGATCACCTAATTTCTCTTGGTCTTAGTTTTTTCATCTGTACCGTTTCCTCACTATAAAGTGATGACATTGGACTATAGGGCCCCTAAAATCTCTTCCAGCTCTGTCTATAATTCCATGATTCCAAATTTCCTTTCCATTTCTTTGTTTTTATTGATAAGCAAACAAAATCTTTGTGTTTCTAAACTTTAACTGTCTTGTGCTCCTCAAAGATGGATAAAGCCTACATGATCTATGTGGACACTATCAACATTTAAAATTCTCTTTTCAATTCTATTTCTATTTTCATGGCTAGGAGTGAATGTAAGGAAGGAGGGAAATCTTACCAAAGCCTGACTTTTTTTTTTTTTTTTTACTTCCTGGAGTTTCTTATCTCAGTGCCAAATGTTGCAATAATAAAGGAGGCACTGAATTGGGTCTCTAGTTTTTGCCTGCTTTTCTGCTTTCTTCCTATTTACCTTAGGCTTGATAAGAAATCATGCCATAGCATGCACACAGATACAGGAACCAACAATGGGCTGGGCCTATTTGCTCTAACAGGTCTTTAGAAAGCAAAATCCTCTTAGCTTCAGATTGAGCTGGCAGAAACAGTGTGTGAAGTAAGTGTGTCTATGGAGGTTCTGAAATGTATTTGGAAAAGGGTCAAAAAGCCTTCAATGTTTCAGTATCAACAGGAGCCAGGAATGGAGGAGGGAAGTAGTACTTTGATCTTCCTCATGAAGGCAGACTCAATTGGCTGATCCAATTAAAAATAATAAATCTGAATAACTGTTGACAAAATTACTAAGAATTCAATAGAATCACAATTGTTTTTTTTTTTTTTTTTTGTTTTGTTTTTCATTCCTCTCTCCTTCCCTATCTTCCTTACTACTTTTTACTTGCTTCCAGAGATGTAGAAGTATTCGGAGATATCTGTGGGATGTAGAATTCCTGAAGAGTGCGTCGAACACCTCAAAGCAAGTGTTTCCAATACAAATCATGATGCCTTGTTAAGAACAACAACATCCTTTTTTTCTACTTTTTCCAAAAAAAAATACTTAGTGAGCCATACTCACTTAGGAAGCAGTGAGACCACATGGTATGGAGTCAAATCCCTACTCTGTCAATTAACCTGATAAATGGTCAAAGGATAAGAACAGACAATTTTTAGACAAGAAATTAAAGCCATTTCCAGTAATATGAAAAGGTACTCTAAGTCACTATTGTTTAGAGAAATGAAAATTAAGAAAACTCTGAGGTATCAGTACACATCTCTCAGATTGGCTAAGATGACGGAAAAAGATATTGATAAATGTTGGAGGGGATGTGGGAAAGCTGGGACACTGATACATTGTTGGTGGAGTTGTAAATGGATTCAACCATTCTGGAGAACAATTTGAAACTATTCCCAAAGGGCTATCAAACTGTACAAATCCTTTGATCCAGCAGTGTCTCTACTGGTGTGCATCCCAAAGAGATCATTAAAAAAGGGGAAAGGACCCACATGTGCAAAAATATTTATGGCAGCACTTTTTGTAGTGGCAAGGAATTGAAAATGGAATGGATGCCTAAAAGTTGAAGAATGGTTGAATAAGTTATAGTATATGAATGTTATGGAATATTATTGTTCTATCAGAAATGATCAGCCAGATGATTTGAAAGGCTGGAGAGACTTGTGTGAATTGATGATGTGTGAAGTGAATAGAAGCAAGAAAACATAGTACACAGCAACAACAAGATTATGTGATGATCAACCTTGATGTACTTGGCTCTTTTCAACAACGAAGTGATTCAGGCTAATTCCAATAGTCTTGTGATGGAGAGAGCCAGCTGCATCCAAAGAGAGGACTGGGAAATGAATGTGGATCACAGTATAGTATTTTCACTTTTTGATGTTGTTTGTTTGCTTGTTTTTTTTTTCTTTTTCATTCTTTTTCCTTTTTGATCTGACTTTTCTTGTGCTGCATGATAAATGTGGAAATATGTTTAGAAGAATTGTGCCTGTGTAACATGTATTGATTACTTGCTGCCTAAAAGAGGGGAAAAATGGGGAGGGAGAATAATTTGGAACACAAGGTTTTACAACAGTAAATATTGAAAACCATCTTTGCCTGTATTTTGAAAATGAAAAGCTATTATAAAAAAAGAAGACAATTAGTCTTTCATGACCCCAGTTTCCTCATCTGTAAAGTGATAGGATGGGACTAGATGACCTTTCAAGTATCTCCCAATACTTTGTCTATGATCCTAGAATAGTATAGTGGAAAGAACACTGGATTTATAATTAGAGGACTTTGGTTTATATCTTGATTCCCTGACATATACTTATGTGAGGTTCAATAAGTCATTTAGTCATGCTAGACATCAGTTTTTCCATTTGTACAGTTAAGGAGTTACACTAGATGTTCAACTAGATTGTTGGTCTAAATAAGATGCTTTTCAGTTTCAAATTATAGCTGGTCTCAAGACATGGAATTACCTTGACAATCTTCAAAAATAAACTATAAAATTTGAATGATTAAATGGCTTGACCCCTAGAGCAATAATTAACCACTTGATATCAACTCAGGAGTCTCAAGGATCTTTGCTTGGCCCAGTGCTGCTGAACTATATATACTATCAATAGTCTTGAATTAAGGCATAGATGAGATGCTTATTAAGTTTCCTGATGCAGGAAAGACTTGTTAATACACTGGATGAGTGTATTAAAAGATTCTAAAGATTTTGATGAGCAAAGATATTGGGAAATCTAATAAGATGAAATATACTTAAGATAAATATAAAATCCTACATTTGCTTTTGAAAATCATCTTCATAAATAAATAATGAGGCAGGCATCATTGCAAAGTAATTAAATCTAGGAATTTTAGTGGACTGAAAATTCCATAGGACTCATCAAAGTGAAATGGCAACCAGGAGGGCTCATGGGGTCTTATATTAAAAGAAAGAGCCAGAACCAGCAAGGCGATGTTGCTACCACACTCTGCTCTGTTCCTTCTCTACTGGAATACTATGTTCAGCTCTGCTTTATGCATTTTTGGGAAAAACATTAGTATCAGAATGCAATCAGAGTAGGAGAATAAGGAAGGAAGAAATCCATACCAGGTAAAGATCAATTGAATTAGTCATGTTTAGTCTGGAGACAAAAGACCTGCTAGGAGATAGGGAGGTATAAGATATCTTTAAGTCTACGAAGGGCTATCATGTGGAAATTAGATTAATCTAGTTCTGTTTAGTACTAAAAGGCAGAATCAATAGCAGTGAGTAGAATCTGCAAAGATGCAAAAGGAGCTTTAGTGGAAAATTTCCTAACAATCAGTGTACCTCAATAGCGGAATGGGCTATCTCAGCAAGTAGTGATACACTGAACCTTATAATCAATAGTTGGGTGACCATTCAGTATACTGCCAAGAGTCTTTTTGATATGTTGACCAGTTGACTTCTGAGTTTCCTTTCAAGTCTATGATTCTGATTTCCAGTCTACCAAATTTCTCTTTGGCAATAAACATTTTTGAGTTGTAGATCATTGTGGTTGTGCAGTTGTTTCAGTTTGTCTTGACTCTTTGTGACTTCATCTTGGCAAAGACACTGTAGTGTTTTCCTATTACTCACTAGCTCATTTTATAGATGTGAAAATTGAGATAAACAGGGTTAAGGAACTTGGCTAAAATCACATGCTAAGTGTCTGAGGGTGGATTTGAACTCAGAAAGATGAGAGTTTCTCACTCCAGGCCTGTTGCTCTATCTACAGCAACATGTAACCTCCATAGAATGGTCACTTTTAATTTGTAATACCTATGCTAAGAAATATAAATTTCTTATATGAGGGTTCTATAAGAAATTTATGTTTAGAAAACAATATTAAGGCTGATAAATGGTGGAAAATTCAACCAATGATCATTTATTAAGACCTACTCTATGCCAAGGACTGTGCTAAGTTCTGGGGACACAAAGAAAGGCAAAAGCCCTGCCCTCAAGGATACAATGGTTATAATAATGAACATGTAATAGATGGTAATAATAACTAACATTTAAAGTTTATAATGTATTTGTGTACATTATATACCTGAGACTAATAACATTCTGATAGATTTTGTTATCCCCATTTTACAAATAAAGAATAAAGTGGATATATAGTATAGCTAGGTAGCACAATGGATAAAGCCCTAAGGTTGGAACCAGAAAGATTCTTTTTCAAGAATTCAAACCCAGTCTCCAATTTTCAATTAGCTATGTAACCCTGCATCTTTAACCCTGTTCCTCATATATAAGATGAGCTAGAGAAGGAAATGGCAAACCACTTTAGTATTTCTGCCAAGAAAACCCCAAATTGGATCATAAAGAGTTGGCCATGACTGAAAAATGACAACAATGATAACAAAAACCTCAATCATCTCCAGATCCTCCAGATCTATGTTCCTTATTGGTTGGGAAGAGCTACAAACATGACTCTTCTATTTGTTGACTAACAGAATCAATGAATTAATTCACAAATATTTATTAAGCACCTACTATATGCCAGGTACTGTGCTGGGTCCTGGGGAATATGAGAGCAAAAATGAAAACAGTCTCTGCCTTCAAAAATTATAGGATCACAGATGTAGAGCTGGAACGTCCCTGAGAGGCTGTGTTGAACAAATCCCTTGTGCTATGACAGAGGGGCTGTGTGGTATCCTAAGTGTTTTATGACTTGGGGAATAAAATAGCAAACAACTAGAGAAGTTTAATTTATTATTACATCAACAGAAGCATATATCCTGTTCAAAAGAAGGAGATGTCATAGAGAGGATGGGTGATTAGAACTGTTTGTCAAACTATACACTTAATGTGGGAAGCATCATGGAGAGTATTTGTCTAAGGACCCAAGGGAAGGAGAAGGAGAAGTATACTATCACACTGCAGAAAATCTTGACAGATGGAAATGAGGTCTCAAAACAACAAGATGAACTTTAACAGAGATAAGTATAAAGTCCTGCACTTATATTCCAAAATCAATTGCAAAAAGATAGGAAAGTTTTACTTTGACAGCAGTTTATGTAAACAAGGTGTTGGAGATTTTACTTGACTTCGAGCTTGATATGAGTTTGTACCAGTATGACCTGCCTGCTAAAAAAGACAGTTAACACATCTAAGTATTGTGCCCAAGTCTGAGGACAGAAGAGTCATATTCATTCCACGCAGATCTGATTCTATATGGAGTACATTTTCCATTTTGAAGCAGCAATTTTTAAAAATGTCATTAACATCTTTTGTTTGACAGCGCCTGCATTTCTCAACAAATCCCTCTCTGCTACACCCCGCCCCACCATAGAGCCATTTTTAAAGGATTTAAAAAAGAAAACTTTAGCAGAATTGACCAAATATACCAGAAAAAAAATAGTATTATTAAGACAGGGCAAGTTGAGTAGCATACATTAAGAGGAACATTGATAAATTAGGTGGCCCTCACCAGGATTTCCTGAAGTGTGAAGAAAGAGGCTGTAATTGTTTTTTTAGATAAATTACTAATGAGCTTCCTGCATTGGGTTAGAGATTGGCTTAGAAGGCTATAAAGTCCTTTATAACTCTAAGAGTATATGATCATACAATCTCATATTTTCTAACTATAGTAATAAAATCCTCCCCCCCCAAAAAAGGGCAGGGATACCGAGATGGGTTGATTTCTATTCTGTGTCTGCACAGCTCTCTAAAAGGGACTTGTGACAAATCACCAGACCAGTGTATTCTGCTGAGTCAGTATTCAGGGGGAAGGGCTGGTTAGGTGGGAGGGCAGTCAGGCAAGGAGAACTTTTCTAATCAGAATTGAAGGAAATGTTAAAATACTCTGGCTGCCTTAGAGGCTTGATCAAATTTAGGGCTCTAGATATTGTGTCACATGGATCCACAAAGTCATAGCCCTATGATGTCAGAGCCAACTGTTTTCCAGAAACCTTCCATTGCCCCAAATAGCACTGACATCTGGAGTGAAAAAAACTACAATATTTATCATTATGGAATTATGAAGAGTCAGTTGATCTTCATTACATGGTATTTGTGTTTGTGCAGTGTTCTGACTGGCTAGAAAGCAGCTGGCAGGAGAATAGTGAATAGTCATTATTTATTGACTTTCTGGTTGGTGAATTGTTCTCTTTTTTCCTAGTCTTTTTCACCAATTATAACTTATAAATTATTGAAGGTTACACCTGTATACTCTTTCTGTGTGTGTGTGTGTGTGTTGTTTCTTGGAGGGGAGGATATGAACTTTTAATTTTATCACTATCAGGAACTCTCCGAATCTACCAATACATATTAGATTATAGTACAATAAGGAGTTAAATGATTTGTTGGTGGTTACATAGCCAACATGTCTCAGAGACAAGATTTAAATCTAAATCTTCTTCACTAGGAAGCCAACACTGTTCATTCTGAATTCCATATACAGCATTCATAATAATACACTCACATATTTGCTCAGGTTCTTTGATTTCCTTGGTATAGGGAAATTGTGGTAAAGACAATTCTCCCAATGACTAGAAAATTACAAGCCTAAATTGCATCAGGAATACAGAAAATGAGTTTGATTATTTCATAAGAAGCTTATATATGTAAAATGAAAATGATAATATCTACATGACCTGTCTTACTGGTTTATTTTAAGGAAAATATATTGCAAACTTTTAAGTGCTACTAGTGAGAGCTATGAGTTATCACATATTTACTATAGATAAAATGTAAAGCAGGTTAATATCTGAGAAATTTCCTACAATGTTACCTTCCTTATTTTTATAAATGAAGAAATGGAGCCATTGAGGCTTCGGAAGATCAAGTGGCTCACTCAAGACTATATAGACAATAAGTGTTTAAACTAGAAGCCCAGGTCCCTTGATTTCAAAAACAGTACTGCTTCCATTACTGTATGTATCCCAGTTACCCCAGATGGCATTATTCAGTGATCTTCCACCTAATTCCACTCAATACCAAATTTCTTTGGCTAGTTCTAAAAACAAATCTACTCTCTAAGGATGAAGACTGGTGACTGCTAAGAAGTTAAGGAGCAACATAGCCAGGTGAATCAAATGATGGGGTTGGAGTCTCTTAAGATCCAGATTTAATTAAATCCTTTGATCCCTGCACCTTGACACTAATTGAGTAACTGGGGATAAATAACAACCTCTCTGATCCTCAGTTTCCCATATATAAAATAGGGAGAAGAATACACATAATATTTGCGCATAGGGTTGTTATGAAGTGCAAATGAGATAATTCATATTAAAGCCTTGGTAAACTAGAAAGTGCTATATAAATGTCTGTTACATTTTTATTAATATAATATTCAAAAGAGCATCCCATGGTCAAAGGCAGAGATTCCCCAAATAATGGCAACAAGACTAGAATATGTAGAGTTGCACACCCTATACCTTAATATCAGACCATCATGACCTCATTGAGACCCTCAGCAAGATTTGGAACACTGGAGACACCTACTAGCCTTCCTTCTGGGCTCAAATCGTTGCACCCTCTGTCCTATATTTTTCAGTATTTACAAGGCTCCTGGCGTTCCTTGCATCTTTGCCCAGAGATCCCAATGTCACTGCGTATTACCAAGCTGTCATTTTCATTTCTCGCCCTCCTCCTCCTCCCTCAGTGCCGACAACTGTCTTTAGCATATTCCCTCCCGGATGTCTTCCCCAATGGCTGTGAGTGTTAGTAATCTTGGGGAAATTGGTCAGTGCTGTCACTAATGTCTGGGTTGTCAGAACACCAAAGGCTCTTAGATTTGTCATGGGCTATTAACTAGCTAACTCTTCATTAACTGTTGGTAATGATCAATTCTTGGCAGGGCATGGGGAGGGGAGGAGGACTTTGCATTTGCTCCATTTATTTGCTAACTGGAAAAAAAGAAAAAAGATGTTTGAGTTTTACTCTCATTTCATTTTGCAAAATCTTGACAGGCTATGTTGTGATCACTTAGCCCCTGCTCTAAGGGGGCTGGCCAGAAGTAACCTCTGCAACCTTGCCATTATTTCACAGCTCTTCCAAAGACCTAATTATCATAACTGCCAAATAGGCCAATTAATATTTGTGATTTAAGAACCCAGAAACGGCAATTTTAAGGCAGCCAAGTCCCATATTCCTTTCTCCTTCTCCTCCCCTATGTCATACCATACTTTCCCTCCTTCTCCATTCCACTTTTCTTTTTTTTTTCCCAGTTGGATAGAAGCTTTTCTCCCTCTCCTCCTCCCCTGTTTCATACCATACTTTCCTTCCTTCTCCATTTCACTTCCCTTTTCCCCCCAGTTGGATGGAAGCTTTTCATTTCATCTTATTGTCATAGCTCTTTTATTCATCTCAGAAAAGCCCTTAAAGAGAGGAGGCTGCTTAAGCTCTGATAACACCATCGTATGAGGGTTTCTGGGCCAATGTATGCCATCTGCATTGGTTTTTGTACTTAGGGGCAGAACTGCTTCAGAGTACAGTGAAGTCCAAAGAGACCCAGATGATATTGAATAATGTGAAAATGAAAACTCCCTGTCTCTTTCCCCCTCCTTCAACTCCCCTCCATATGGCCTCTTTCTGATTAACAGAGAAGAATAGAGTGAAACCTTGGTAACCTGGAATGCTCAGAGATTAAGGTATACAGGTAAGACAGGCCAAGCACAAAAACAGGGTCATAGCAAATGTCACTTGCTACTCCTTGGGCCAATAGAAAATGGCTTAGTGAGGCAATTTCAGACATTTTTATTTTCAAACCTCTGACCCAGATGGTATCTGGATATACTCTTCCATTTATTCAGTATTTGCCAGAGTTGTTTGTGATTTGTATGAAAAGATCTGCTTTGACAGAAGGAAATTGAACAGAAGATTATATTTTTCTTTTTCATTCACAGGGAAAATATTAGTTAACACATATAGTGCTTAAAGGTTGGAAAGACTCTTATATATATTAGGATATTTAATTCTTATAATAACCTCATGTGGGTAAGTGCTATTATTTCCCCCATTTTACAGGTGGACAAATTGACACTGAAAGTAGTCAAGGGATTTGACCAAGAGTGAATAGCTAATAAGAGTGAATAGCTAATAAGTTCACACTTGAGTCTTTCCCACTCTCAGTCTAGCCACCCTTTTACCACCTTCTTTTGTATTTAGAAACATGTAAGAGTCAGGGGGAGGGAAAATCAGTGAGAGAGAGGGTGGAGAGAGACAGACAGATAGACACAGACAGAGACAGAGAAAAAAGGAGAGGGAGAGATAGGGAGAGGGAGAGGGAGGGAAGGAGAGAAAGAGAGAGGAGAGAAGAAAGACAGACAGACAGACAGACAGAGACAGACACGGAGATAGAGAGGGGCAAGAGGAGAAAGAGAGAGAGACACAGAGAGAGATAAAGAAGGAGAGGGAAGGAAAGAGGGGAAGAAAGAGAAGGAGAAGAGAGAGAGAGAGAGAGAGAGAGAGAGAGATCTACTGAGTTATAAGTTAGAGTTGTGAGGTCATGAGTCCTGAATTCAAATCCTATCTGATACTAAATATGTGTCCCTTAAACTCTCTGAGACTGAGATTTCTCCTCATATGAAAAGAGGACAACAACGATTGTGGAACCAATCACACAGAGTTGTTAGGAGTCTCAAGAAAATTCATGTAAATCACTTAGCAAACTTTTAAGTAATCAGTATTGCCTAGATTGGGGGGGTGGGCATGGCTCCCTTTCTATAATCTGAAAGTCATGGGACCATTAGGATTGTAGTTTTAGAGCTGAAAAAGATGTTCGAATGCAGGACATAAAATATTAGAACTGGAAACAGACCCCTGAGGCATCTCATTCAACCCTCTCATTTTATAGATGAGAAACTGAAGCTTTTTCTGAAGAAGACCCAATTCATTGCTCTTTCTTTACATTGGGCTGGGCTGTTGATAAAGAACTCTAGATGATAAATGCACATAAGGCTGTGTCATAGTGATGAGGCAGCCTGCTGAACCTACTGTTAAATGAAAGTAATAAAAGAAAGGATGATCTGGAAGAGGGTTTTCACTGCTATTTTTCCCCCAAAGGAAGGAAGGAGAGAGTTAATGGATGATGACTACCCAAGTATCTGGTAACTATAAAAGGCTAAGTAAAAGGAATGGGCTTAATGGGTAGATAATTGAAATTTCAGCCCCTACTGTTTGGGGGAAATGGCTCAGATGGATTCAGGTTTTTTTTTTTTCCACTTAGTTCTTTATCCCCAAGGAAAATTAAGGCATTTATAGTTGACAATAAGTTAATCCTTATTATTATCTTCAAAATGTTTTCTGATGCATAAGAGTTACTAGAGTCCCTAATCCAGGGGTTATTAAGCTTTCTTTGCGTGGCATGAACCCTTTGGCACTCTGGTAAAGCCTATGGGCCCTTTTCAGAATAATATTTTTAAAAGAATAAAATAAAATACCTAGGATTACAAAGGAAACCAATTGTATTGAAATATAAATATCATTTTTTAGAAGTTCATAAACTCCAGGTTGTAAATTGTTTTGTTATGACAACAAAGCAATTTGTACTGTAGAGTCAGAGATTATAGAGGGTCATTCTTTTTTTGGATAATATAAAAAAAAATCTAAAATTTGTAGTTTTTGAATATAATCAACATCTATTGTATTCGTTGCCTATTTAGCTCTTTGCCTTTCTTTTTTTTTACCTTTTCTTTTTTACTTTTGTGTGTGAGAGCAATTGGGGTTAGATGACTTGCCCAGGATCACATAGCTAAGTAGATTTGAACATAAATCCTCCTGACTCCAGGGCTATGTTCTATCTACTGGGCCTTCTAGCTGCCCCATACCTAACCCTTTGCTAGACACTGATTGATACAGAAAATTCTTGCCTTTGAGGAACTTCCAGTCCAGGCAAAGAGATAAGGTATCCACATGAAACTATTCATTTGACTAATATTTCCCAAGTCCTTTCTATAAGGGCAGATACAATATTCACTAACAATGTACATTTTTATACATTGTTATATATGATGTTCCTTGATGCTATATACACAATTAAAAGAATCTAATAAGTTGCCAAATGTGTCTTGCAGCAAGGGCATAAATCAATAAAAAGTGGAGAAAGATGCAGAATTTCCTAATGTAAGAATTCATGAAAGAGGCAGGATTTCATCTGATCCTTTGGGAATAATGAGAATCAGGGAAGACCATGCACAAAAGAGAAAGTACAGTTAAGAATAGAAATGAAAAGGAATATTGTAAGGAAAAAAATCTGCTTGACTCAATCAAATAATTTTTGTTGGAAGAGAGGGGAATAAAGTAGAATAAATATAACGTGGTCAGTTATCCTTTCCACATCATGTGGATTAGGCACATAGTATCCCAGTGATCTACAAAATCCACATAAATTATTTTGGCCTTCTGTTGGTACTAGAAAGAAATCTGAAATTTTTCTTGTTCTTTTATAGGATGTTTACAATTCCTTATTATAAAATTTGGGTTAAGTATTTGTTCATAGGCTATATGTAGGTAGGTCAATGCTAAGTAAAAATATTGTGGCTTCTGCAAAACTCCCCCTCCACTTATAGTAATTTCTTATAGTAGTCTGTGATATATCAAAATGGGGAAAGTTGCAATATGAAAGGGATAAGAAAACTAGGAAGAGTTTAGATTTGACATTTTAAGCAGGTGGAAGCCATAAAGACTTTTGAGTATGGAAACAGCATGACCAAAGTGATTTTTGGAAGATTCATGCAGCAGCAGTGGGCATGGAGAATTGGGAGTAGAGGCCAGAGATAGAAAGTCCATTTAAGAGGGAATTATTATAAACCAGGTTTAGCACCTTCCCTGTTACTATGGCACGGATACCTTAGCTGTAACTGACCTCTATATCCATCTATCTTTTCCATTTTTTTTTTTTTAACAGTTTAACTCTCCTATACATAGTCATTACTAATAAGTTGTGAGCTCTTTGTGATCAGGGCATATCTTAATATACCATTAGGACATAATGAGTGCTTAATAAATGTGTCTGTTGAATATCAGTGGGATAGGAAAGAAGGAAAAGTACAGACAATATGATGAATCAATGACTTATGAGTATCAAGGAAGAGATAGAGAAATAAAAAGTAACTTCAGAGTTTTTGCCAAGGGAAAATAGTACTGTAATTAACAGAAATGATGAAATTGGAAAGAGGAACTGGTTTTGTTTGGGCATGGCAAGGTGAGGTGAAGTAGATGGAAGATATAAAAAATATTTTGAATAGCATAAGAGTAAATTTTAAGTTGTTGACATAAAACTCAAATAGAATTGGGGACACTAATCTTGTAGTGATTTTGTTTTATCCATGTATTATCCATGTATTATCATTTTCTATTATTTTATTTTACTTATGTTAAATATTTCCCAATTATATTTTAGCCTAGTTTGGTTCATCTTTGTGAGTGTTGTGGGCCACATATGGCTTATGTGTTTGATACAGAGGTAGATAATAGATGGCAAGTACTCAACCTTAAGAGAATCACACATTCAGGGCATTGAAAAGGAAGTGAAACTTCTGATTGAGACAAAAACAGACTAGTCACAGTGATAAGAAGATAAACAGGCTATATTGTTTCTTAGAAGCCAAAAGGAAGAAGTAATTTTTAGAAGATTATCTTGTGAATATCAAGTGCAGAGTTTGAAGAAAGATGATTTTTGTAAGTATTGTAAAATTATGTCCAATATTAATATAATGGGAAAACCAATTTCGTATTATAAAATTTGGGTTAGGTATTTGTTCATAGGCTATATGTAGGTCAATGCTAAGTAAAAATATTGTGGATAGAGAGCTTGCCACAGAGTGGGAATCCAGGTTCAATCTTGATTTTGACATATAGTAATTGTGAGACTATGGGCAAGTCTCTTTAGCCTTCTGTGCCCTAGCCAACTCTCCCAGACTACAGGTTGTAGAAAAGGTGCTTATGTGAATGCGTCGAGAGAATTTCCTTACAAAAATTCCTTATGTCAAACAATCAAAACAAAACAACAACAACAAAAGACAAATGGCAAAGAAATAGAGGCATGAGAGATAGACAATTAAGACAAAATGTTTTGAGCACAATTCAACAATTATTTTCCTAGGTTATAGAGGGGTCACAGTGTTCTTCAGTGGACATAAACATATGGAATTATAGTTCCTTAAAATATTTAAGTAAGAAGCAAAAATGGGAAACCTAACTTTTTTGAAGGCCAGAAGCAAGAAAATGATTGAGGAATTATTTAAGATATTAAAGAGAAAAGCAGAGTGAACTTCTGAATTAAACAGAGCAGAGTCAAGTGAAAATCTAAAAAAAAGTCTTTGCTAAAAGATATCTGTACCCAAAGTTCTCCTCTGCTGTTTCATTATGACATAGATATGGTGGTCCCTTAAAGACTATATCAGCAATAGAATACAGACTCTGAAAGTTCCTACCAAGATGAAAGAACTTTGAGGATGGGTATGGTGACTATATATCTGGGGACTAGCGAAGCTAAATTGAGAAAGGGTCAAAAAATAATATGAGTTTGGAACCTAGTGACAGAAGATCTGGGTTAAAGCCCTGGAGCTTCTGCTTATTACTTGTATGACTTCACAGAATCTGAATTTCCTCATCTGTAAAATGGACTAGAGACCTCTAAGGTCATTTAAAACTTTAAATCTATGACTATGATGACCAGGGTTGGTGGTGAGGTGAAGCTGTTTTGATCTCAACTCAACAATCATTTTTCTAGATTATAGAGAGTTTGCAATGTTCTTCAGTGGATGTAAACATACTGATGAAATGATAGTTCCTTGAAATATTTAAGTAAGAAGTACGCATGAGAAACCTAAACTTCTTTGAAGGTCAGAGGCAAGGAAATTATTTAAGATATTAAAGAGAAAAGTAGGGAAATTGGGGAGCAAGGTATTTCAAGAGGCAAAGATGAGTAGAGCTGAAGGAATTACCTGAGGAATTAGCTTTGAGGATGCATCCTGCAGTGGAATGAAGGCTAGAAGTTTGAGATTAGGTTAGTGATAGATAAATTGATATGACATTAGATATGACACAGCATCTCCTAGAAGATGGCTGCATTTTTTTTTTTTTTTAATCATAAAGGAAAAAAAGTTGAGAAGGGAGGTAGGTATCAAAATTTGTGTAGAAGGAGAGTTGTTTGTAGCTATGGGAAGTGGATCTGGCAATAAATATAGGACTATTATACAGTGGGCAGGGCCAAATGAGGCAGCAGGAATTCGAAACAAGCCAAAGTTGAATAGTCACTTCTTTCTAGAATGCAAATTCCTTGTTTATAAAATAAGGTAAAAGCTGGTGGGTGGGTGGGTGTGGGGGAACTGAGGATCTCCAAGTTTGCTTCTAACTCTGGTTAGACTCTGGTAGATGTCAATTGTGTAAATTGGCTTACCCAAAGCCAGGAAGCTAGTAAGTTTTAAGAGTCAGGGTTCCAACCCACATCTTCTGACTGGTACTCCTTCCATTACACCACATCAGGAGGTACCCAAAGAAATTAGAGTGGAATGGTGGTGAAAAGGAGGGTAAAAAGAAATCAAATTATAACAAGAATAGGACAGATATTTGCCTTCTTTTTTTTACTTTGGGAAACCCCAGATGAAGAAGATAATAAGTTGCTTTCAAATGGCTGAAGTAGCTTTTTAAAAAAGTGAAGCCAGGATTATTGTTGCCACCTTTCAATTTTTTGCACAGTGGATGGATTTGATGATTTGCCTTCAGTCACTTAGAAAGCTGAAAAGTTAGGCTTGATTCATTTCCCCTCTCTGCTCTTCTTCTCCTCCAACTCCCACCCCACAATGTAATATATATATATATATATATATATATATATATAGGCATACACATAGTCCTTGCAATAGGCTATTTAGTTCTTATATATTCTGAGATGAAGCATCTGTGGCTGTGGTATATTCAGGAAATATGGTTTATATCTCAGTGTACAGTTCTTTAGAAAACATCTTCCAGAACTTAGATTCAGAACTAAATGGTTTTGATAGATTTACACAAGTTATAAATACATAATAAATACTGAAGCACAGGGGAAATGCTACCTATTTTGCAACTGTCTCTGTTTATCATCCATATATATGACAGAAAGAAGACTTAAAAAAAGGTCCTCTTTTTTTTTTTTAAATTCAAACTTGGCTTGCTGGCCTACCAGTAATATGAGTATACATGTTGAGTTATTTTTGTAAAAGTAATATATTTATGTAGAACAAATGTTTGTTGAATTGAATAGCTCTAATTGCTGTCAGCCATAATCTATTGCCTCCAGGTATGTGCTGGTAAATATTTAAAAACTAATTTTTCTTTCCAAGTCTCTATCTTACCAAAATATACATAGGAAAACATTTTAAGTTTTAACTGCATTATCAACTTTTTCCTCTATCCTTTTCTTAGGTATAAAAAATTAATAAAACAATAAATTAAGCCCTAATTTATATCATTTGCTGATTTCAAAGATATCAATGTACCCTCTGAAAATTTAACAATTGACTCACTAGTAGATTTGAGTTAGTTCCAACACAATACAGATAACTCTACCCAATCACTTTCATATCATACTCTAAGCTCAAGTTACTGACTAAATAACAAAGGCAACTGAACCTTATATTAAGCTAGGTTATATAACAAGGCAGCTAACGGGTACTATAGGTAGAACACAGGACTTGGGATGAACAAAAGAAGAATTTAAATCCTGCTTCAGATGCTTAATTAACTGTGTATTCCTGGGCAATTATGCTAACTTCTTTCTCAGTTTATTCAGTTGCAAAATGGAGATAATAATAGCCAGGGTTGTTGTGGAGGTGAATGATAAAATGATATTTGTAAAGTGCTTTGCAAACCTTGAAGTGTTTGCTATTGTTATTATTATTATTATTTGGCTATTATTGTTATTATTATTAATATCTAAAATCAAGTAGTCAATTTAAAATCTCATTCAGAAGTAAGGCTGCCTTAAAGATTTCTTGGCATATTAGCCAGACAACCAGCGCAGCACTGAAGAAATTGTTTTCATTCATTCAGGGAAGACTTAAGATAAAGAAAAACTGGAAACGTAGTGAAGTGTGATGTTTGAATGGAATCTTGAAAGAAATTAGGGATTATAAAAGGCATGGGTGAGGAAAGCACTCTAGGAATGGGAGATAGTCAATGTTAAGGTACACAGAGGGAAGATGAAGCTCAGTGTGAGAGGAATAGCAAATAGGCCAGAGAACACAGAAGGGGAGCAATGTGTAATGTAAGAGGGCTGGAAAGATGGCAAGGGAGAAGTTGTGAAGGACTTTAAATGCCAAACAGACCATGCAGGAGGTAAGAGGAGTCTTTGGGATTTACTGAATAATTACACTTGCACTTTAGGAAAATTACTTTGGCATTCACTATTTGGAGGATGGGATTACAGTGGAGAAGAGACTTCCGATTAATCCAAAAGAAAAATATAAGATGGTTTTGTGACTGGAGAGAAAGGAATAAACACACACATTTAATGTGTGTATATATATATATATATGTACATATATACATGTATGTACTATATAGAGTATACTTATATGCTCATATTATATATATTTAATATATGTATGTATATATAGACACATATATATGTATGTATGTATGTATACACACACGAATGAGAGACGTAGCCATAGAAAGTACAAGATTTGATAACTGATTGTATATGTGGCATTAATGAGAGTGAGGAACATGAACTTTGCAAAGTAGAGAACTATAATTGAAAAGTATTGCTGACATATATATATATATATATATGCGTGTGTGTGTGTGTGTGTGTGTGTGTGTATACACACACACAAATTAAATGCTTCTTTAAAAGGACTCACTATTTCTTGGTGCAGGAAAAAGATATATCCATGAGAGAGTAGATTGGCACACCCATCCAGGAAGAACAGGTTTCTCCCTTCCCATCCCCATCCCCACCCCTGCTTTCTTATAGAATGTGGGTATCTTGAGGTCATAGACTAATTTTTTTTGTTGTTTCTGTTTCCTATACTTTGTGGCACATAGTAGGTACTCAATAAATGCTCATTGAATTTAACTGAATTATTGGAATATGCATATATATATATATATACTATATACTAGTATATATAGTATATATATATATTATAATAACAATTTAGATTATATCTTGAAGTTTACAAAGTGAGGTAGATGACGCAAGTAGTATTTCACCACCCAGCCCCTCTCTCTGGAACATCTCTATATTCTCATGATACTTTAGGGACCTTATTGGAAAAAACAATCCTGAACTGCATGTCCTGGAAGGCCGTGTGTGTGGGCACACAACACAGGGACTTCAGTAAAATGGAAGTGTTGAAATGAGGTTTGGGAAAACCTAAAGGAAGGAAGATCCAGAAGGCTTAGGGGAGATGAGAGGAAAGGAAGAAATTCATCAGGTGATGGATTTTAGCTGGACTTAGCACTTTGAAGCATTTGCCTTAACTGTGACCTAACCATCACGCTTTAGAAAAACAATGGTGGGAGGTATTTGTCTATAGTGGCACCTGTGCTAGTAGGACCACAATAAAGGCAAGGAAGGGGTAAACTCCAGGAGGCAGAGAGTGCATCCTGTCAAGGCAACCATGTGCAGTTTGAAGTATGTTCTGAGAAGCACAGGGCACTCCCAAAACTACCACTGGTTTCCCTACCATCTCCTCTGAATGAGCTATTCTTGAAGTGTTGGGCTCAGGAAGATATGACACATTTAGATCCCTCTCATATTGTTCTGAAGATCCAAGGAATAATGTTTTGGAGAAGGAGGGAGTATGAACATTTATTCATTCATTGATTCATTTTTTTGGTAATTTTCATGTTATTTACTCTGGCATTTTTTTAAGTAAAATGCCATTTTACAAGCTATGTTATATGAGTAATATTAACTGGCTGGTGATGGTGATCAATGATGAATGATAGTGAAAAGGAGATTTAGAGTAGAGGATTGATGCAGGCATTAATTTGAGCAAATGGAAGCCATTAATATGCCCATTTTACAGATGAACTTGAGGCTCACAAGGTTATTTGCTCAGAATCAGGAAACTGGAATTAGTGTTATTTCCTCTTTACCACACTGCTTTCTCTTGTTCCCCTTTTACCACCCTCACCCCACAACTCTACCAGGGGTTCCTTTACCTTTGCCAATAAAACTCAACAGAATTCCATTTAAAAAATAATTTTAGGCCCATTATCCAGAGACAGTCTGACTCTGTTTTGTACAGACTCCACTTGGCACATTCCTGACATTAAGTGAATTTTAAAGGATAACAATGCAAAAACTGGATAAAAGCATTTGCAAGAGATATAGATAACTACATTTACATTCAGAACAGCTAGTCCTCCCCCAGTTCTGCCTCCAAAGGAGGATGGGGTAATGCCTTGGAGCAGCATGTTAAGTTGGATTCATAAAGCAGGGTGGCGACCAGAAATCATCTGGAAAATTTAGAATTCTCATCCACCCACCTTCTCTACAAGGCCTCTGGTGCATTCTGCTCTCTATTCAGTCTGAAGCTGAGCCTTGCAGTCACAAAATTAAACAAGCATCCCACTCCTTCCTGCCAGCCCTTCTATTAAATCATCAGAATCTGCTTGACATTAATCCGGTCAGAATATACAGTGCCACATGGAAACTTTAGATTTTTGTAAATCTAAAAAATCAGAAAAATGTCACTTCAATTCTTACCCATGTCCTTTTTACATCTCCAATTCTGTGCCCCCCCAATTTTTTGTATACATGTACATAGGCACAATGCAAACACACACACACACACACACACACACACACACATACATACACACACTTTGCTAGCTTTACCTTCTGCAAATTCTCTACTCCCTGTAGACATTTGACCTATTGACATAGCATCAGGATTTCATATCCTTAAGATTTCAGGCTATCAGATCAAGAAGCTTAACTTTCTTTTAGATGTTGTTTGTATCTATTAGAAAGTGAGCATTATCTCCCTTTTTCTGTTCCTATCTCCAGCATTTAGCACACTGCTTAGCAGGTACAAAATAATTGCATGTTCATTCTATAGTTCCACAATACAGCTTTGATAAAGCTCTGGTTTACCTTTACTTAACTACCTTCTTCCGAGTCAGAAAGAATTTTCCCCCCATTATCTATAAACCAGAATTTTTTTGACTATGTTTTAATGATCAGAGAACCTGATGATGTCTCCCTTCTGTTACCTCCCATTATATATATTATTTCTGCTGCATAATTTTATAGTTCTTGTGCTCCATTAGTATCTTTGTGATATCAAAAGAGAACAAAGTTCCCACATAGATGGATTCTCCTAGAATGAACTTCCAAGAAGACCCAGGTAAGAGCAGGCAGAATGAAAAGGCACTGATACACTACAATATGCATTATTGCAAGAATAGGGAAAGGGAAACAATATTTATATAGTGACTACTATGTGCCAGGAACTTTTGTAAATGCTTTATACAAACGTTATCTGATTTGATCCTGACCAACAATACTGTTCTGCTTTTATGGTACTGAAGGCCCCTAGTGACATTGTTTTGCTTGATGTTCTATAGAATGGGTTAATGACAGAAAAATACTACATGTGCACAGAAAAGGAAGAAGGAAAGATTTCTTTTTATGTTAGCAAATGTGAAATAAACATTGGTCAATTCAGTTTCCAGGGCTACAGTACAAACAATTGAGACCCTGGTGTGTGTTCGTCATTTTTTTCCTTTAATAAACTGATTAGAACTTCATACATTAAGGCCCTCTATACTATTATCTATTATTCAGGTTCTTAAAAGATGTTAATTAACCCAAATGCCCTGAGATGCTCTATTAAAATACAGACAAAAGGAATGGCCTCCCAGCATGGTCAAGGCACGTGTCACTTATTCATTTGGACTTAATTACATGGCAAAAAGCCAGATTGGTTCTTGAGAAGGAAAAGAGCCAGAGTATTAATGCTGAGACACTGTCCAGATACAAATGGATTTACAAGTCATTATTTCACTAGGATAACACAATCTATTTTAGGGCGTGGGAA
This sequence comes from Sminthopsis crassicaudata, assembly GCF_048593235.1. Classification (NCBI taxonomy): domain Eukaryota; kingdom Metazoa; phylum Chordata; class Mammalia; order Dasyuromorphia; family Dasyuridae; genus Sminthopsis; species Sminthopsis crassicaudata. The sequence goes on along the minus strand of NC_133617.1, from coordinate 602,707,320 downwards.
AAAGGAGAGTCTTATAATGGGAAAAGTCTGTTACAAAAGGTGCTACTTTTGACCCTACACAGATGTATATGCATGACCATTTTATTGTGGCCATCATTTAATCAGAAAAAGCCTTTGACAGAATACAACAACAATTCTTATTAAAAACACTAGAGAGCATAGGAATAAATGGAATTTACCTTAAAATGATGAGTAATAGTTAACTAAAACCATTAGCAAGTATTATCTGTGATGGGGATGAGCTAGAAACCTTCCCAATACAATCAGTGGTGAAGTAAGGATGGCAATTATCATTTCTATTAATCGTTATTGTACTAGAATGTTACTTATATCAATAAGAGAATAAAAAGAAATTGAAGGAATTAGAATAGGCAATGAGGAAACAAAACTATCACTCTTTGCAGATGATATGATGTGATAATTTAGAGAATTCTTAGAGAATAAAATAAAAAAAACTACTTAAAATTATTAACTTTAGCAAAGATATCATTAGCATTTCTATATACTAGCAACAAACCAGCAATAAGACATAACTAAACAAAATAAAATATTTTAGAGTCTACCTGCCACAACAAACTCAGAAACTATATGAATACAACTATAAAACACTTTTCACACCAAGGAAGTCATAGCTAAGCAAATGGAAAATATTAATTACTCATGGGTAGGCTGAGTCAATATAATAAAAATAATTCTATCTAAATTACCTATCTAGTCAGTGCCATATCAATCATACTATAAAAATCATTTTATAGAGATAGAAAAAAATAACAAAATTCAACTGGAAGAAAAATTGGTTAAGAATACCAAGGGAATCAATTAAAAAATTGAATGAAGGCAGTCTAATTGTATCAGATCTCAAACTATATTAAAGTGGTAATTATCAAAACAATCTACTACTGGCTAAGAAAAAGGAATAGTGAAACACTGGAATAGATTAGGTACAAATTATATTAAATGACCATAGCATATGATATCTAGCATATGATAAACTCAAAGATTGCAGTCTTTGAGGCAAAACTAATTGACAAAAACTGCTGAGAAAATTTGAAAACAGTATGGTCAAAACTAGGCAAAGACCAACATCTCACACTGTCTAACAAGATAAGATCAAAATAGATAAATGATTTTCACACAAAGTGTAACACGATAAGCAAATTAGGACAACATAGAATAGTTTATCTGTCAGATATATATATAGAAGGGAAGAATTTATGACCAAAGAAGATGTAGAAACCATTACAAAATATAGAATATATAATTATTTTATGTAAAACTAAAAAGTTTTTGCACAGATAAAACCAATGTAACCAAAAATTAAAAGTAAAGCAGAAAACTGGGTGGGAGGGGGGAATTTTTGGAAGTTATCTTTGATGAAGGCCTTATTTTCCCATAGAGAACTGAGTCTAATTTATGGAAATGGAAATGATCCCCCTTGTTGATAAATGGTCATAGGGGAAGAAGTTTTCAACTAAATCAAAACTCTATAATGTGAAAAAATTCTCTAAATCATTATTTAAATTAAATAACTCTGAGATATTACCTCACACCTATCAGATTTTTTAAAATTTATTTTTGCTTTTTTAATAATCAGAAAGACCAAAGTTCAAATCTGACCTCAGACACTTATTAGTAATGTGACCCTAGGCAAATCACTTAACCCCTGCCCAAAACTGGATAAGAAAATGGCAAACTATTCAGGTAACTTTGCCAAGAAAACCCCAGGGACCATAGCGTCATAAAGAGCTGGACATGGCTGATAAAAACAACCACAAAAATTACATATAAACTGTAGATCATCTTTGAAATCTGGTTCCTCTCACTGATTACCAAAGATATCACTTGGAACTGATTGCCATGTTACTCTTGGTTTATGTTGAAATTGATAGAATGGATCATGCTTCTTCATCTGCAGATCGACCTACAGTTTTATACTTAATGGCTAGAAGTTCTAGATAAAGCACTAAGCACTGTGACATAATAGAATAATAATAATAATAATAATAACAATAATAATAATAATAATAATAATAAAAGATAGCATTTATATAACACTTGAAGTTTTTCCAGCTAAGTACCCCAATTGCCTCACCTAACAATAGTATGGTTCTGTGAAGTCAAAGAAATCAGCCTGGATCATGAAAGGGAAGCTGTTTATAAGGATATATAATAATATAATATATTTAAGTTAATATACAAAGAAGCTAAGATTTTTCCAGAGTTCAGAACTCTGAATATGGACATTTCTTCAACAATCTGAGGACAGAATCTGGTTTATCTGACTAGAAATCCAACATTACATCTAGTAAACCATCATATGTCTTTTCAATGTATAAATAATCTCCATAATATTTGGATAATGGGAATATACTTCCAGCAAAAAAAGAATAAAGTGGCAGACCTCAGAGTTTCTTCTTACGGAATAGAAGAAGAGGGGAAAAATGAGGAGGAACAAAATAATGGAAGATCTTTCCAACAAATATCAAGCCATTTTGATAAATGTGATTTTCTGCTCTCACTTGGATTCTTCCAACTCCATGTATTTATGGAAAGCATTCCTGATATTCTCCTGAACTTTCTCATCTCACCTTTCATATTTAGTTCCTTTTTATTATTCCCTTATTATAATCTCCTTAAAAGCAGAGACTGTGCTGCTCAGTTTTTGTTTTTGTTTTTGTTTTTTTTTTATCTCTCTCACCTAGTTCAGTGACTGGTACATAATGAGCACTTAAATATTTTTTCATTCATTGACTAATTTATAATGTCAAACTCATTATACCCTTTGCCATTTGTAGAGACAACTGGTACTCCTATCTTTCCCCCAGTTTATGATGTTTTGCATATCTAGCTGAAATTAGGCATCAAATATAAAGTTTAGGGCTGTACTGAATATATTGGTGTGGCTACTTAATTCTGGAACTACCAAGTATTAGTGTGAGAATAAAATCTAGAAGTACTTTGACCAATTCTCTCATTTAACAGAAAACGTGAATCTCTTGACATTAACAAACTATTTTAAGATGCCATACAGATAGTCAGGGATATATCCAGGGTTAGGAACCAGGGCATATTACAAAGATCATATTTACAATATTTAAAATATATTTCTTTAAATTCCTCTTGCTATGGATTTGCTGCTCAGCACCCTATTAAGTTCAGCTGTTAAATAGAATTCCTTTGTGGTACTATCCAGATGCTGCCAAGTTCTCAATTAAACTCTAGCCTTCAGGAGATGAAGTCCCTTCATTCTTGGCCAAGTGTAATTTGCAATTAGAGAAGGGGAAAATCTCAAAAATACTCCTTTTGAAAAGCCCCCAAGATTTCTTGAATCCAAATAGTTTTTCTTCAGAAACAGTCTGATGAGAAAGACATTAAAACATGCAAAATTATATTGCCCTGACCATATCCACAAATGATATAAAAAATTAAAGGACAATGTGCTCCAGGCAAGACACGTTTTGGTTTTCCTGCTGCTCAAACGGAAGGAATGTTTGAAACCCTATATAAATCCAAAACACAGATGGTTTTGTCTGCCCATAATTGCAACATCACCCCAGGGAAGTTGAGTGTTTAGAGTGTTACATGGAGGTGATGTTACATGCCATAGGCAGTCTAAGATGCACAGTTACATTATAAGAAAAGAGAATTTTCCACAGATTGCATTGCAGTCAGCTTGTCTTAAACAACTCTAATCTGTATTAAATACTTCATGAGTACCATCTGCTTTGCCCTCTCCTAACCCCCTAACAATGTGGAAGGAGTTGTCCCTGAGAACTGAGGCACTGCAGAAATGTCCAGCTTTTCTCCCTACTTTCCAGTTCAGCTCTTCCACCATTATGGGTTTAATAGGCAAGATTGAATTGGCCCCTAGAGAAAGAAGGAATTAATCTGGTAGCCCTGTATGCATATAAGGGAGAAAGCACTGTAGAATCGTAGAGCTGGAAGATTTGTTAATCTAACATCAAATCAATAATCTTTGCTACCATTTATACAAATAATTCCAAGACCTTTGCTTGAAGTTCCACAGTGATAAAGATCTTGCTATTTATGCCGTAGCCCTTTATGCATATATGGCATGGCCTTCTATATTTTATGGGTCTTTTGTGTGGGGATCAGGATTTTTACTGCTTCTATAATTGTTTTGATTTTCCTCGAAAATTTACCCTGGTTACAACTGAATTGGCTCTGTCATCCCTCCCAAAGTACTCTTGATAGAGCTTTATCAAGGCCCTCTGATTACAACAAGAGTATCAGAGAAAGAGAATGTCAGTCAGTCAGTTAATAAACATTTACTATATGTCAGACACTGTGCTAAAAGATACAAAAAAAAAAAAAAAAGACAAAATATAGTCACCGTTCTCAAGGAGCTCACAATCTACTGGGGGAGGGGAGACAGAAAATAAATATGCAATTGGGGAATGGCTAAATAAGTTATGGTATGTGAAAGAAATGGAATATTATTGTTCTATAAAAAATGATGAACAAACTGATTTTAGAAAGGCCTTGAAAGATTTACATGAAATGATACTGAGCAAAACAAGCAGAACCAAGAATGCATTGTACACAATTACAGCAAAATTGTGCAATAATCAACCATGAAAGATTTGCTTGGTTCTTCTCAGCAGTTCAGTGATCCAAGGCAATGCAAATAAACTTTGAATAGAAAATGTCATCTGCATCCAGAAAAAGAACTATGGAGATTTAATGTAAATCTCCATGCTATGTTCATTTTTTTGTGTTTTTTCCCTTTTGTGATTTTTTCCTTGTGTTTTGATTTTTCTCTTCCAACATGATTCATAAAAAATGTGTATTAAGAAAATTAACATTCATGTACAACTAGAAAGAAAATTTTGAAAAGGATTAATTTTTTTTTAAAAATTACAAAAGAAAATATATACAAGTTATATATAGAAGATAGAATAGAAAACATATAGAATAGAATAGATGATTATTAAAAGAGAGAAAGCCTTAAATTAAGAGGGATTGGGAAAGAATTTCTATAGAAGACTGAATTTTAGTTGCAATTTAAAAGTAGGTAGAGATGAGGCTAGAGAATATTCCAGGCAAGAGAGACAGAGAAAATGCTTGGAGCTGAGAGATGAGTATCTTATACAAAAACAAGGAAGCCAGCATCAATAGTTTGAAGAGTATATAACAGTGAGTATGATGTAAAAAAGGTAAGATTTTGAAGGGCTTTGAATTCCAGAATATTTTGTATTTGATTCTGGATATGATGGGAAAGCACTAAAGTTTATTGAGAAGTGATATAGTCAGATTTGCGCTTTAGTAGAAAACACTTTGGTAGCTGAATGGAGAATGGATTGGGATGGGAAGAGTCATGAGATAGTCAGACTCATCAGTAAACTATAGCAATAATCCAGGAATGAGGTGATGAGGTAATTTGCAGATTAACTGTTTCTAATATTCACCATAGTCTGACATCCCGAAGAATTTGTTTATTACTCTTTAGAACCTATCTGGAAGTCAATGGAGTTTGGGGACATCTGGTTCTTAGTAGAATTTAGCTCCTAAGACAGAAGAACATCACTAAATCTTTTCCCTAAAAGAAAACAACTAAAAAGAAATCATTGAGGGTTTTAATTTCCCTCTTTTGAATTTTATGGGTTGTTTTTGATTTGGGAGAATCAATATTACTCCAGATATATTTCTTAAACAAGGATCAATTAGAAAGAAATGGCATTATTTGGTGCATCATGGATTTAATCAGGTAAATCCTTACTTAGTTCACCTCATAATAACATTTTCTTCTATTAATCACATTTTGCTGTTAGGTAAACACTAGATTATATATCTTAAGATACTTAAAGAACATACAAAAAGATGTTTTATTATATGAAACAAAAGCCAACTTATAATAAAAGTACATTGTCTTTGAAGTTTTCTTAATTTCTCACAATGGCTTTTTTTTTTCTTTCTTTCTAGTTTTTCCTTTCATGTCTACTGGTACTTGATACTGAAGAATGAAGAAAGCTACCTCTATAAGCAATCTGATTTTAAACCCCTGAGTCCAAAGCCATGTGTTTTTTTGTTTGTTTTTGCATAACTCAGAATGTGAAAGACATTGGATAATTGTTTATTGAAATGACTAGAAAACAGCTGCAGGACTGAGTCATAATGAAGGATTTATCCTGGTTATATGTTTTTGGTGGAGGAAAGAAAAAACATTTTGGGATTAGGGAGGAGCACATATGGATTCTTTTGACAACTTCTGAGCCCCAGTATTCCCAGAGACATGGATGGCTGATGTTTTTACTCAGCAATTCATCTCTTTACTCACCCATCCAATTCTAGTAATGAAGGATTTCACAGAATTTCAAAATTGGAAAGGAGTTCAATAGCCAAGTCCAAAACCACACCTGACCAAAAAGCATATCCTTTGCAATGGACTGGAAACATGGTTCAAGCCAGGGCTTGAAAGCCTCCAATGAGGGGGAAACTGCATTGGCTCAAAACAACTCATTCCAGTTTCTATTTGTTCTAATTGTTAGCAAGTTTATCTTTATATCAAGTGTACATTTACTTCTTTATAACTTCTATTCATTGGCTCCAGTTCTGCCATTAGGGCCAAACAGTAGTAGAATTATCCCTCATCCATGTGACAATTTCAGATCCTTGAAGACACGTACCATGTTCCTTCTAATTCTATGATTCTTCAGACTAAATAACCCCAGATTTTTCAAATTATCATCATCTCAGGGCCTTTCTCTTGGTTTCCCTTTCCTGGACTTTCTACAGAGAAAGCTTTAGAATTTTGAAGTTTAAAACAACTTTCTGTTACTGTTGATTGGCAAAAATGTGATTAATATTAATAATAAAAGTACTGATAGACAGTACAAAATAGTAAATCATAGTCATATATCAGAATTGGAGACAAATATACATGTGTCTCACATATTTATCATTATGAGCAGGAAATGCAAAGATAGGATAAGAGTTTAGAATGAGTGGTTTTTACCCCCACACATAGTTCACTCTTCTCAGATATGGGCAAAGTTGAATAAAAAATTGATATTACTATCCCTGATATGGTAGTTTTAACACAATATTGCCAGAGGTATATCTATCAAATCTGGCTTCACGACAATTCACTTGCTAGTTAGGGGAGACAAAGAACTAGAGGAAATCATTAAAGATGTTTTAGCACTATGTACCATAAAACTGCACAAATATTCCATGTTTCAAGGATTCCTAGGGCTTAGGTGGTGGTGTCCTGCACCTAGCAATGAGAAGCATTTCCCTTCATCTCTATTTCTTCCCTTTTCCACCCCAAATATCACTATCTTGAGGAAAAATCCAGATCACACTTTGCTAGTTATGGCAACAGATGTTCCTTCCATAAGAAATGATACTATGGTAACTTAATAAGTGTCCCCAAACATTGGCACAGGATAAGGGTTGGATGAGCAGTCAAGATTGGAAACCAGGTGCTACTTATCCATCATGGCAGGAAAAAAAAATCAACATTGCATTGCATAAAGGAAGATAGGTGCCTAAGTTAGAGTGGCAATATCATTTGTTCATGGGTTGGAGAAAATAGTTGCTGGGGTGTCCCTTACAACTTTCAAATTCTTATTCCATCACTGAATATTCATGATCTTCATGTATAAATATTTTTAGATATTAAAACAAAAATAAATAATCAAATGTGGAAACTGCAAAGTCAATGCCAACTTCTTGTGAATTACAAGAATCATTTGTGTGCAAATTGGTTAGTTTAATTGAGTAGATTTCTTTTCCAAATCATAGGCTGGCATGCCTTGAAATACTTCTAAAAAGTCAATATCATTTACAGTTATTCATTTTCTTTTGAGTTTCAAATTTTAGGCTCATTTCTTTTACTGAATCATAGATTGAAAAGGAAAAAACACTATGAAACTCCATTTTACTGTATTTAAGAATTTACATGTTTCTAATTCTTTTTTTCTTCCTTCTCCCTGATTTTCATTTACAATGGCTTTGACATATATAAATAATTCTTAAGAGTTTATGAATACTTGGAATTTATGCTACATTCTTCTCTTTAGTAGATGCAAACACAGTCTTTATATCTCAACACCTTCTAGATGAGAGAGCGGGATGGCTCAGAAAAAAATGTTTAAATACTTTGATACTATAGTTATTATTATCCATCCATCCATACACACATATACAATGATACTGTATATATGTATATTTGTGTGTCTGTATTTACTATTTACCTAGTGCTATGTAGGAATGTATAATTATTTGGAGTGGAAGAGTATAAATTTTAAATTCTAATTTTCTTAAAAAAAAAAAAAGAGGTTTATGGCTTTAAGAAATGCTGGTAATCATTTAACCCTGAATGGTTTTTGATACTGAAAGTTCTTTTTCATTCCCTCAGTATGCCTTTTTTATTTTCAAAGTTCTTCAGAGGGCTTATCAGGTTTCCTTGGGGTCAGCTTATAGTAATTGCATCAGGGTTTAAAAAAATATTTCTCATATGTGACAGGAATGACTGTCATATTTTCTGTTCCTCTTCCATAAAATGTAATCAAACAGGGTCATGACACAGTTACACTCTCCTCCTCCCCACCCAACTGTCAAGCTTCAGCCAAAAGCTTTCTAGAATATCCAACTTTTTGGATTGACTATTTTGCAATGCTCTTTTTTTCCCTTGGTATTCATCTAAAAGAAGCAATGATTCATAAAGTTGTATGTCCCAGCTGCAAGAAATTGAATCAAATCTGAAATTCAACTTGCCAAAACCAAAACAAAATCCTTTGGGTCATTTTGCTACAGGATAGACACACAAATATTCAATGAGGTAGTTGAAATTATTCCAAGAAACATTATTTAAGATGATATTGACTGGATGGGCAATGGTTTGTATAAAAGCTAGGTTCAATATAAACTGATGGTTTCTTTGGGGCTCCTATTACCAAATGTTAAAAAAATATAAAATGAACATTTTAATAGTGCAAAAACACTTTTAAAAAGATGAATGTACAGACTGACTGAACTTCTCAATTAGTTAAAGGTAAATTACCTATGGCCTTTCTGCTCAAACTTTTCATTTGAGCCAGGATGATGTTTGAATCATAAGATTTTTTTTCTCTGACAACATCAGACTAAGGAGTTATATAAAAATGTTGGAATGCAAAAGAATGATCCTCAACATAACATTAATCTAGTTTCCTAAGGCCTAGGTTAATAGAGACTCTTTCTTACAGCTCAATAGCATGAATCACATATACCTTACTCAGGTAATAATTACAGCCAAGTACCAAAAGAAAATACTGCATCTCCCACCATGTTTAATATGGAAATGAAATATTCCATATCCTGTCTCTAAAGAATAGAAACCTTTATGTTAGAATATTTTTCCTTCTCATCTCTACCTCACAGAATTCCTAAATTATTTGAAAGCACGACTCATAGGCCACCAGCTGTATAGGATTTTTCTTCATTTTTTTCCCCTCTTTATATATTTCATCCCTATTGATCATTTTTCTTCCCTCCTTGAAATTTCATATTTCATATTTACATATTTGTGTAGATATTATTCCCCACTAAATTCTCACCAATAGTAAGTAATTTTCTATTGGACAGGGGCAATTTCCTTTTCTTTTCTATATCCCTGGTACCTATATCCTGGTACCTATATACCTGGTCAAAGAGCCTTGATTAAACAGGTGCTTGATATATGTTTGTTAACTTGAACTGAATGTACGAAATGTAATGAATGCATGGGCTAATGCACAGACCTTTGTAAAATGATTTTTTTTTTTACCAGATTGCATAGGAGACCCTTCTAAATAGTCATAGAAAAATATACTTAATGATGATGGCATATTTCATGTCCTAACATTGTTTCCTACATCAAAATACTTCTCCTAAATTCTTACTCTTTTCAAACAAGTGACTTCAACTCCCAAACCTGATCTCTGGCCTCTCACTCAGGAATACTGTAGCCAAAAGGCCAAATAAGAGGTTCAGGTTTTTTAAATGGATATTTCCATCCAAAAGTAAATAATCCACATGATTTAATGACTCCTTCCATGGCTAAAGTCTTTTTTTTTTTTCTTCTTTCTACCTTCCCTTTCTTAAGCAATTATTTGGCAACAGAATTTAATTTAATTACATAATTGACTTTAATTCATGCCTTCTGGGTCTTACTGCTTCCAGGAATTTTTTTTTAATAAACAGGAGTTAAATCCTTTTACCATATGCCATGATTTTTGGCTTTAAGGAAAATTCTTCTGAATACCACAGGACTTGGATAGATAGTTGTTACTCCCGGAGATACAAACATTCTCATCACCAGAAACTATCAATATGCCAAACTTCTTAGTTTTTCTTTTGGTTAATTGAATAGCCTGATTCATTGGACTGGATTAAAACTTTTTGGTGAATAAAATTATAGGCTCATTCTTTGGGGTAAGAAGTATAATGTAGACAAACAGAAGAGAGATGGTAAAAGCAGCTGGGGACTAGAGTTGGAGCCAGAAGACCTGGGGTGAAGTCTCAATTCTGGTAGTAGCTATGTTTCTTTGGTAAGAGACTTATGACTGGGTCTCATTTGCTAAATGAAGATGCTGAGAGATAAGATCTTTTCCATTTCTCACATTCTGTGATATTAAATTCCAATTTTTGCTAAAATCTGAAGCAACAACGTCTGCAAACTAGAATAGATAAAATAAACATAAACACAAGGAAAGTGTAGGCTACGACTGATAAGGAGCTAAAATGAAAGCAGGTAGTGAAGTGGGTAGAGTGCCAGAGCAGGAATTCGGAAGACTGATCCTTTTAAGTACCAATCTGGCCTCAGACATTAGCCGTGTGATCTTGGACAAGTCACTTAACCCTGCTTGCCTAAGTTCCTTCATCTGTAAAATGAGATGAAGAAGGAAATAGCAAATCACTCCACTATCTTTGCCAAGAAAATCCCAAATAGGGTAATGAAATAAGATACAACTAAACAACAGCATGGTTCAGTAGAAAGAATACTGAATATGGAACTAGGTTTAAATGCAGTCTCCTACACTTTCTAATTCAAGTCATGAATGTGGGCAAGCCACCTAACTCCTTTGGTCCTATCTTCTTTATCTGTAATATGAGTGATTTGGACTTGATGACCTCTAGGTCACTTCAAAATCCAAATCTATGATCCTTCCACCTGGTGCGTCCACAAACATGACACTCATTAGGTTCTAGGCATTTTCTTTGGCTATTTCCCATTCCTGGAATGTTCTCTCTCCTCACTGCTACCTACTACCTTCCTTCACTTTTTTAAGGTCAACTAATCTTACTTTTCTTCATTTGTAAAAACTGGAGAAGGAAATGGAAAACCAGTATTTTTGCCCAGAAACCTCAAGTAAGGTCAGATACAATTCAAACAGGTAAACAACAAGAACAAAACACCAACTTTTACAGGAAGTCCTTCCCAATCCCTCTTAATTCAGTGCCTTCCCTCTATCGATTATTTCCTATTATTCTGCACATTGTTTGTAAAAATTTATTTGCTTGTTGTTTCCCCTTGAAGATTGTGAATTCCTTCAGAGTAAAGACTGCCCTTTCCTTTTATTTCTTTGTTTATTTTATTTTGGTATCCCCAGTACTTAGCACAGTCCCAGGCAAATGATAGACATTCATTAAATTTTTATTGATGATTATTGGCCATTGGCCATTTACCTTAAATAAGTTCACATCTTTAGGTCTACATGAATAACATGCAAGAATACTTAAAGAATTCACAGATGATATAATAGAAATTTTTGAGAGTTGATGGGAAAACAGAATACCTGCATTCAATTTTTAAAAAGGAGAAAAGGATAGATTCCCCACATTCATGACAAAAATAGCATGTAATTAAAGAGAAGCAGCATAGCATAATATGTAGAGGTATGATTTTGGTATCAGAAATATCTGGGTTCAAATTCTGTCTCTAACACATATGTTGTGACCATGGGCAATTCATTTAAATACTGAAATCTATAGACCTTTTTTTTAGAATAATATTTCTAAATAATTAAATAAGTTTAATTTTAAATGATTAAAGAAAAATGTTGACCTTTTACTTAGAGGTTAGCAATATATATATATATATATATATATATATATATAAACACACATATATATGTATATGTATGTATATATATATATATATACACATATGAACACACACACACACACACACACACACACACACACATATATATGAGAGAAAGAGAAAGATTATTTTTCTTCCATTATCCAAGAAGTCCAGGTTAAGAAATCTTGCCTTAAAGCACTATATAAAAATTATCTATGATCACTGATAATAATAATTTTAAATAAATGACAATAATAATCAATTAGGTAAATATATATTGAAAATTTTATAAAATCTCAGAGTTGATCATGTAGTTCTTCCTACCCTATCTCTCCTGGCCCTTCTCACTCCCAAACAGAAATGTTTTATATACAAAGAATCTACAGCTATCATCTAAGTGAATCTATTAAAATAAATGAGATTAGCTCAGAACAATTTGTTTTTATTGATTTAGTTTTGATTTCTATTGCTCATTTCACTCTTGACCATATCCATGAAAACCAAATTAATAATTCTTTTTCAAAGGTGAGCAAGGATCATAATTAAACTTATTGAAGGTTGATATGTTCTAGAATTTATCACATTCTTCTTTTTGAAATTTTTAGTATTTGTATCTGACTTTAGGACAGTTTCTTAATGCCTAAAGATAAATAATGTCTTCAGGATATATATTTTATATACTAAATACTCTTAATAAAAAAATATTTTAAAAGAATTAAAACATTAGATCCCGTACATGTGTTAACAATGACAGCACTATTTACTGATTCAGTGCTTTTTGGTAGGTATTAGCTAAGATATGCAAATTCTATGTATATATCAAAGCCTCATTAATGGGAGCATGTAAAAA